>NC_034188.2:75030612-75128112 GCF_002021735.2 Oncorhynchus kisutch | reverse complement strand
TAGGTTGAAATAGAGCGTTACTGTCACGTCTACTCCCGCTCCCCGCTCTGGTGCTCGCCAACCCCGGTTTACTAACCACCAGTCCTGGCTTCCCGTTGTCGCGTCTTTGGCATCGTTAATCTGAAGACTGTTTAATTTATCAAATCAATTCTCTGTAATTATTATTACCTGATTAACTAATCAGGTAGATGTAATTAACTAGGAAGTTGGGGCACCAAGGAAAATATTCAGATTACAAAGTTAGAATTTTCCTAATATAACTTTCAGATATTTTGATATCTGATCAATTAGTCTTCTAATTAATGAATTATTCTTTACCTCACGTTAGTCTCATTCCAAACATCGTAAATTGTTGGTTATGTGCACAAACCCAGTCTTCACTATGAGTCATCCGTACATCAATTGTCTCAATCATTTATTTGTTAACTAACTAAATAATCACAGAAATGCACACACAAACAAACAAGTATACTCGGCATACTTTGCTAGCATTATGGTGACCGGAGCAACAGGGTACATAAATATAGATATACCTGTGGCCTACCCACGCTGTACTAGCGCGCCGGCAGGCGGACAGAACACTTCAGCTCAGTCACAGAACAGATATATCTTCTAATTTCTAACCTTACTGGCTCTATGCCCTTGCTCTAGAAGTTAATATTGACCAACAGAAATAGTACTGTTTGGCCTAATGGACTAAATCTGGAATGTATCACTCAGTGCTCTGACGCTAACAACACACGACCGGAGGCGCTACCTAAAATACCTTGTTCAAATGGAAACACACACACACAACCAATGTGTTTACCAAGCAGTCTGTTTGTACAATTGTTTGCACAATTGATATATAGAATTCAACAGCAAAGTCCAATTCTATCTTAGATTCCTCGCACGGAGCGTCATAAATGTCGCGTCTTTGGCATCATTACACTGAAGACTGTTTAGTTTATCAAATCCATTCTCTGTAATTATTATTACGTGATTAACTAATCAAGTAGATGTAATTAACTAGGAAGTCAGGGCACCAAGGAAAATATTCAGATTACAAAGTTCCTAATATAACTTTCAGATATTTTGATATCTGATCAATTAGTCTTCTAATTAATGAATTATTCTTTACCTCACATTAGTCTCACTCCAAACGTCGTAAATTGTTGGACGAACCCTGTCTTCACTATGAGTCATCCATACATCAATTGTCTCAATCATTTATTTATTAACTAACTAAATAATCACAGAAATGCACAAACAAACAAGTAGATATGGTTACAAGTGATAAAGGATAGGGGAATGTGCCCTAGTGGGCTAAACCGGTATGGCGGCTTATTAGACAAAGGGACTGAGAAGGCCGCGAAAGACAAATGAGTTACTAAACAGTTGATAATTATAACAATTGAAATGCTACTCCTTTGCACATGAATGCTCACTCATTCGGGAATAATTGCAATCAATATATATATTTATGCTCAGTGTGTCGTCGTGATCTCTGTTGAAAGTTTGTTTCTGTTGGAGAGTTTGTCCGCCCTCTCTCTCTCTGCTGTGGTTAGAATGGATAGTTCAGAGTAACATTCAGCAATGTTTGATATAGAATAGATGTTTTGGCGGTTGTCGGTCCTCACATTCACGGGTACATAATTCCTATCTGCAAACTAGTAATTAGTATCGAAGAGTACCTCTTATTCTGTCGGATCGATAGTCTCAGAGTTTAACCACGTGGGATGGTGAAAAGATTCAGCAATCTACTCAAACCTTAACTCCCTCTGTGATGAGGTACTGGTCTCAACCCTTATCCCTCTCGTGGTTATCGAGGTAAGCTGGTCTGAAGGGATTTCCTCCCGGTGGGGGTTATATTTGTAACAGCAGAAAGAGGCTGTCCCATGATGCCAGATCAAGGTCTGTGCTCATGGGGCGGCCCAATGATTTAGTTAAACTCCAAAGGGAATTGGAGTTTCCTTCATTACACAGTTAAAAATCACATTACATAATTTTACAAATAGTTTAATCTTTACTCATTAATTTTATACAACAATTAGAAGCAAGCCTCACAACTGAGACTCTTGTATAAACAGAGTTATGGTAATGTGGCTGTATTGTCTCTCATGAGTTTCACAAAATTGTATAAAATGGACCATTTTGTAGCTGGCTACTTCACCGACCATTTATACATTCTCCAGAACATGAATATTGTTCAGTTCTCAAGTTCTGTGATGTGGAAGAAATTCCTTTGTTCTCTCTGAAACCTTCTCTCTCCAGGAATTTTCGACCTGAGTTAACAGCAGCCTGGGTGTAGGCGAGAGCGAGAGGGGGAAGGCACGCTATACCCAAAGAGGGCCACGTCATGACACCATCATATCACACACCTGGAAACCTTCATTACGCACACCTACGCCACATCATGAGGCACACCTGGACTTCATCACTACCCTGATTACTCCCCCATTATCCAGCACTCCCTCTCCAGCCCTCCCTAGCTCTTCAGGCAGTATTGGTTCTGTTTTCATGTCCAGACGCTTCTCTTATTTTGTATGCTCCATGATCGTTACTATTAAATTCCCCATCTGCACTTGCTTCCTGACTCCCTGCATCTATGTTACAGTGATGCACATTGGACCAAGGCCATAGCCTACACGCTGTGAACCTCTGTGAGTCTGCCAAGGTCTGAAAGTGAATTCCTCCGTTAGCTAGTCAAGCTGCAGTATAGCATCTGTTCAAGCTTTCTTGGAAAGAGCTGTCCTTGAAATCTGCTCTGCCATTGACTGTGACTTCAGCCGTTTCTCCTCTTTCTGTGTTGAAAGGGAGAGAGGGTGTGTGTCTAAGTCAGGCAAACTCAAATCAATACACAAGCATGGGCGTCCACACCACACACACACACACACACACACACACACACAAACAAACCCCTAACCCCCTAACCCTATACACACACTTTTCCTCTCCTTGTCTGATATTCAGAGTTATAATCAATTCCGGCTGGTTAGCTTTTCTGCAACAATTTGTGTTCACACCCTCTCTCTCTCCCTTTCTCCCTCTGTGTTCCTGCCCCCTTATTTATTTTTTCTCAAATTTTGTCTCTCACTCACTCCCCTTTCTCTTTTCTCCATCTCTAATACAAACACTCTCGGATAACCCTCCCCCCCAACTCATGTCTGTCTCTGATCGATTGTCAGTCAGCTGTAGGCTATTCTGGTCTCAGAGTGCCAGGCCCTGTTGGGAGGCTTATCCAGGTCTCAGCGTCCACACCTCCTAGAATGAGCTCCCCTCACCGCCAAGCCACAGCCTAGACACAGACACAGGGAATTACGCACTACACACTATACCAATCACACCAGCTAACACCGCTATTAGCCGCTGCTGATAACTTAGCTAGCCAGCCGTCAGACTAATAGGGAACTCTGTGTGTGTGTGTGTGTAAGGAGAGTGAGGTAGTGTGCGTGTGTGTGCTGACTCCTCTGCTGAGGCCTAGGCTTCTTCATCATTAGGTCTGGGCTGTGATGAGAGAGATAGTGATAGAGGGATAACGATAAAGAGGAATGGAGGGAGATAAATAATTAAATAATTAAAGCGAGAGAGAGTTCATTGGTCTGTGATATAGCTAGTAACATCACAGGCATTACTCTGCCAGCCTCAACATAATAGTCGCACACTATCACATCATCAGGACTAATGACGCACACACACACGTACGCACGCTCAAACACAAGCCCTTTCAGCAGTTGACCAACCTGTGAAAATAAACCTCTCTCTACATTGAGTATCTCTTTCCCCCTCCTTGATGGGTCTCTGTGTTTCCCCATAGAGATGAACAATAGGAACCCTTTCCACTCATCTTTGTAATCTCTCCCTCGTTCCCTTGCTACTAGGCCTTAGCAGATGGTCTTTCATCATGCATTGTTCTCATTATGGTTCCTCGTGCCCTGGCGCACATCAAAACACAACACTTAATCAGCTTAAGAACATTCTAAGAAGGCTAACTTCATGCCTACTCCATAAGGGGAAGAAAGAGAGAGGTAGGGAAGGGAGTGAGGGAAGGGATTGAGAGTTTTCTGTGAATCATCTCAAAATGGAGTGTTATACTATACTAATTACAATGTAATGTGTACATACCACCATATGTGGACTAGGGAAAGAGATGTGTGGTAAGATGAGTCATTTTCGTGTGTGTGTGTGAACTTCTGGGTGGCAGGTAGCCTAGTGGTTAGAGTGTTGGGCCACTAACCGAAAGTTTGCTAGTTCAAATCCCTTAGCTGACTAGGTGAAAAATCTGTTGCTCTGCCCTAAAGCAAGGCACTTAACCCTAATTGCTCCAGGGTCACCATCAATAATGGCTGATCCATGACTGTGCCCCCACTCTCTGATCCATGACTGTGCCCCCACTCTCTGATCCATGACTGTGCCCCCACTCTCTGATCCATGACTGTGCCCCCACTCTCTGATCCATGACTGTGCCCCCACTCTCTGAGAGTCTCTCAGGGGGAGTGGAATATGCCAAAAACACATTTTCATTTCAAACCACAGACTTGTACAGGTTAAACAAGTATAATTACCCCCTATTTGTTGTCATGTCAGTGCTGATTAGAGCGGGGGGTTCTGGCTTTACTGGTGTGTGTCACTGCCAAATTCATCAAGGTTGCTTTTAGCCCTGATTCTTATCTTCTGTCATTAGGCTGGCTGCATTTTGGTTGTCCTTGTCCTCTTTCTCTCTATCTATCTCTCTCGCTCTCTTTATCCCTATCTCTCTCTCCCTATGTGTCTCTCTCTCTCTTTCTCCCTCTCTCTCTCTCCCCTTCTTTATCTCTCTCTCTTTCCCCCTCTCTCTCTTTCTTCCTCTCATTATCTCTCTCTTTCTCCCTCTGTTTTATCACCCTCTCTCTCCCTCTCTATCGTCTCTTCTATTTCAATTTCTCAACTCATTTTCTCTCTAACACACCACCCAGCTACCCTTCCATGATCTCTATAGAAACAGACAGAGCGGCAGTGCATTATCTCTATAGAAACAGACAGAGAGGCAGTGCATTATCTCTATAGAAACAGACAGGGTCAGTGCATTATCTCTATAGAAACAGAGAGAGAGAGAGAGTCAGTGCATTATCTCTATAGAAACAGACAGAGAGTCAGTGCATTATCTCTATAGAAACAGACAGAGAGGCAGTGCATTATCTCTATAGAAACAGACAGGGTCAGTGCATTATCTCTATAGAAACAGAGAGAGAGAGAGAGAGAGAGAGTCAGTGCATTATCTCTATAGAAACAGACAGGGTCAGTGCATTATCTCTATAGAAACAGAAAGAGTCTGTGCATTATCTCTATAGAAACAGAGAGAGTCCGTGCATTATCTCTATAGAAACAGAGAGAGTCTGTGCATTATCTCTATAGAAACAGACAGAGAGTCAGTGCATTATCTCTATGGAAACAGACAGAGAGTCAGTGCATTATCTCTATAGAAACAGACAGAGAGTCAGTGCATTATCTCTATAGAAACAGACAGAGTCAGTGCATTATCTCTATAGAAACAGACAGAGAGTCAGTGCATTATCTCTATAGAAACAGACAGAGGCAGTGCTGTATGTACATACCTTTGATCCTAATGTTGGGTTGGTTACAGTGCACTATTCTAATTGGATGGTAATTGTAAATTAATTGGTTGATAGACTGACTGGTTGATAGTTGATTGGCTATTCTATAGGCTCCCCATTGCCTCTACATGATGATGATGAGGAAGACGAAGAGGAGGAGGATGAGGGTGATGAGGATGATGACAAAAAGGAGGAGGATGTCATGACTCTCCTGGTCGAGGATCCAAGGCCTCAGATCAGCTTGGCAAATGGCTGACAGATACCCAGGCCCCCATCTCTCCCACAGGAGAGGAGAGGGGGGGCTAGGCCAGTTTTAAGACACCTCACACCAATCGTAAATCTTATGCAGCAGAGAATCCTCTCCTGCTCTTCAGTACCAACCAAAGGAATGCCGTTGTCCTCCAGGAAATGTTTGGCGCAAAACTATAGTTAATATTGGAACACTATTTCTAAGATAGGAATATTAAGAATGGTCAGTGGGGATCTAAAGAATAATCATGTCATATTGCTTTTCATATTGTGATGTTATTGAAAATTGTATGAACCAAATGCTGTAATTTAAGTTTACATCCAATATGATGTTAATACAATATGAAGAATGGTGAAACTATTTTTCTTAAGACAGGAATGTGATTTTAGGATCATAATGTGCAAGGGACATGAAGCGTGTCAGTGTAATGGAACTGCCCTTTTTGACCATAGTGCTTAAAAGGATTCACTAAGAATTGACACGCAGACCAGCAGATGTGAAGTGTGAGCTAAACATTACAAATGGTTGAAACTCCCAGACAAGAAAGCATGCAGCTGTGGCTACATGTTGAAATGGTTGGAAATTCTGAAACTCAACACGAGGTGAAGAAGATAAAGACTAGACCTTATTTTTTTTTATTCAACCTTTATTTAACCAGTAAGGGCTCATTGAGATTTGAAATCTCTTTTTCAAGAGTGTCCTGGCCAAGGTAGGCAGCACCAAGTCATTACACAAATACAGACAGACGACATGAACAACTACAGGTAATCTATTGAAAAAACATAGAATTCAGTATAACAAAATCATAAAACAGCAAATTAAAAACATTGACAGGTCAGGGAATCAGCCTCACAATCCTTCATTAATGGTTAAAAAAAAAATTGGGACAAGTTCTTCCAGTTTAAAAGTATTTTGTAAGGCATTCCAAGCCGATGGCGCAGAGTACATAAAAGCCCTTTTACCAAATTCAGTTCGGACATTTGGAACAGTTAGCAGGATAAAGTCCTGCGAACGAAGAGAGTACCCACCACATTTCTGAACAATAAAAATGCCCAAATAAAATGGTAGTAAACTCAAAATGGCTTTGTAAATAAAGGTATACCAGTGACCGCGCCTATGATTGACTAGAGAAGGCCAGCCAACCCTGGTATATAGAGTGCAGTGGTGCGTAAGGGTTTTGCAGTTTAAAATAAATCTCAAAGTGCAATGGTAAAGAGTGTCAATTGATCTCAAACACTGAGCAGAAGCATTCATATATAAAATATCTCCATAGTCTAGTAAAGGCATAAATGTAGCTGATACTGGCCTCCTTCTGGCTTCAAAACAAAAACAGGCCTTATTCCTAAAATAAAATCCCAACTTCAGTTTCCATTGTTTTGTAAGTTGTTGAATATGCAATTAAAAATAGAGGCCGTCATCAATTTAAATTCCAAGATATTTATGAGGTTACAGTCTCAATCTCATTGCCCTGACAGGTAGTAATATGTGAAAGGTTCAGAGGTCTATTTCTTGCTTTAGAAAACACCATTAGTTTAGTTTTGTCAATATTGAGGATAAGCTTCAATTGACACAAGCTATGTTGAACAGTGAGAGACGATGCACAACAATAAATAACAGTATCATCAGCATAAAAGTGAAGTTGCGCATTTTACACATTTTTGTATAAATTATTTATATAAATAGTGAATAAGAGGGGACCAAGCACAGAGCCCTGTGGCACACCATTAGACAGCCAATTTAACAGACATGAGCCCATCAAATTCTATCAGACAGATAAACATTTCCAGTCTGCAGCTAGGCATGTAAAAGTGGTCCAAGAACTTTGACTAAAGACACGGGGTGGGAAGCATGAAAATCCCAATTCTGAAGAAACGCTCTAGTCCAAGCCAGGACAACT
This sequence comes from Oncorhynchus kisutch, assembly GCF_002021735.2. Classification (NCBI taxonomy): domain Eukaryota; kingdom Metazoa; phylum Chordata; class Actinopteri; order Salmoniformes; family Salmonidae; genus Oncorhynchus; species Oncorhynchus kisutch. Next base: position 75,120,392 of record NC_034188.2, on the reverse strand, counting down.
AAGAATGCCATTGTGACCTCTGGTGGACCATCAGAGCCTTACACCCATCGAACCATTCCCCAATAGAAGAATTGATTGGTTTCAATAGAGAGATGAAGAACAAAGACTTCTACACGTAACAACATTGCATTTCTTACCCAAACGGGCGGCAGTTTGTGTGCAAGGTATATGATTAATGTTAAAACAGTTCTAGAATGTATCCTCGATAAATAAATGTAGGTTTCCCCCTTTCTCTCTATTTTCCCCACCCCCTTCTCCATCTCGGTGTAATAAGCCGTCATATCTTGTCAGTTCACTAGGGACTTTAGTCTCATGTAAGTGTGTATGTGTAGTCTGTGATATTATTTAGTTAGTTATTAACTAAATAATTAAATCGATTTAGTGTAGAACTGAATAATCAGAAAAGTCTGGGGTTCTTGCGGATTCAAGAAGTCTGCGATGTTGAGAATGAGACTGATATGAAGTAATGATTAATAAGTGACTGTTATCAATATATAACATCTATATCTTTAGAGATGAATTTGGTAGATGGTAACTCTATAAAGAACTTCTTCCAAATCAGTTAATTGTTACATGATTCATTTAATCGGGTAACAATTAAACTTAGTTAGTGGATTGAATAAATAACAGTCATCAGATTAATGAGAGTCACGTCACGACATGGAGGAGTAGGAGGAGGACTAGGAGAATGATGCCATTGCCATTCAACATCAACATAATTTTCCTTCTCTCTTGTTCTGATTTGTTTCCTCTGTGATCGGAATGTTCGCACATTTACGGCAATCTATCACAGCGTTTCCATAACGATAGCACAGATCTCTGTCAGTCTATGGCTTCCATCCACACGTTGGCTTTCATTTATGAATTTCTCGCATGGTCACCATCACACCACAACAGACACATAGAACCATGCCAACACTACGTCACCAAGTCAGCCAACGAGTGACTTCGTATGATAGGATGTTTACGTGGCAAGATGCTCAAAAATGTAATGGGTCCGATTATTGCCAGTCTCAAATGTAGGTGTTTGTAGAGAACTGGTCTCATGTTATCAACTCCAGAAAATAATTGCTTATGTTTGTGTGTATGATATCTTTTATTTATTTTATTTTATTTAACCTTTATTTAACTAGGAAATCAAGAACAAATTCTTATTTACAATGACAGCCTACTTTGGCCAAACCCGGACGACGCTGGGACAATTGTGCTCCGCCCTATGGGACTCCCAATCACAGCCGGTTGTGATACAGCCTGGAATCTAACCAGGGTCTGTAGTGATGCCTCTAGCACTGAGATGCTTAGCCTTAGACCGCTGTGTATTCAGTCATATCAACACTGTTGTGCTTTCTCTAAGTAGAAACATGGGCCTTGGTTATTTGATGAGAAACACTTTCAAATGAAATGCGTTCCTAGACTTACTATGAGTCATGTTACTGATGTTTCTGGCTGAAGAGGTCACACACCTGTTTTACAGGTAGAAATCAGTCTAGGACCAAAACCAGCATACCTTTCAGCCCCTTAGAACCCCTAATGTAGCGTTGGGTTAAACTCCCCAGTCAGCTGTTAAAGAGAGCAGTATCTCCTGATGTAGTGTCTGTTCAGGGAAGCTCTGATTCCAAGTCAGCTGTTAAAGAGAGCAGTATGTCAAAGCAGCAGGGGAGAGCAGGGAGAAAGACAGGACATGTCTCAATGTAGCGCCACAGGGGGCATACAGCAAAGGGCAGTCACAGACTTGTCACAGCTTGCTTCAGTATTTTAGAGGTAGAGAGTGCTATGTGAGTGTGTGTGTGTGTGTGTAATAGAGACTATACGCTTGTTTCATGTGTGTGTTTATCAGCCGAACAACTTCTCTGCTCCTCTTCCCTCTTCACCCCTTTTCCACTTGGAACTCCTTCCTGTAACTCCTTCCTAGGTCCCCCCTTTTTTCCTGGAACTCCTTCCTAGGTCCCCCCTTTATTCCTGTAACTCCTTCCTAGGTCCCCCCTTTCTTCCTGGAACTCCTTCCTAGGTCCCCCCTTTCTTCCTGGAACTCCTCCCTAGGTCCCCCCTTTCTTCCTGGAACTCCTTCCTAGGTCACCCCTTTCTTCCTGGAACTCCTCCTTAGGTCCCCCCTTTCTTCCTGGAACTCCTCCCTAGGTCCCCCCTTTCTTCCTGGAACTCCTTCCTAGGTCCCCCCTTTATTCCTGGAACTCCTTCCTAGGATCCACCTTTCTTCCTGGAACCCCTTCCTAGGATCCACCTTTCTTCCTGGAAGTGCTTCCTAGGATCCACCTTTCTTCCTGGAACCCCTTCCTAGGATCCACCTTTCTTCCTGGAACCCCTTCCTAGGATCCACCTTTCTTCCTGGAACCCCTTCCTAGGATCCACCTTTCTTCCTGGAACCCCTTCCTAGGATCCACCTTTCTTCCTGGAACCCCTTCCTAGGATCCACCTTTCTTCCTGGAACCCCACTACACATCCTTAGATTAGTTCCTCCTCTTGACACCCACCCTAAATCCCCTTCTCCTCCCCCTCCGTCACCCACCCTACCTCCCCTCCCTCTCCGTCACCCTCTCCCTCAGTCTTTTTCATTTAAATGGAAATTTTTATATACCTTGAAGGCTTTATGACTCAGCATCAGCACTCTGTGACACTTGGACTTTATCTGATGTGCTTCTCACACCGTCAAGGGCCTTAGCCATGCTTTTCTAACGTTCCCATAACGTTCTCTACACGTTTGGGTGCCGACTGGCTGCAGAGTTTGTTTTGGACAGGGCCCAGCCCTTGGCATATTCATGTGCTATTCCTTCATTGAGGTTTGATTGCTGTGTAGAATTTAGGTCATTTATATATCTAATGTAATGAGCTACTGGACGGAGGCTGGGTATTTTCTAGTTTGGAAACTTGGCCCAATGGACTATGTATTATCAGATGCACACACACGTGAGCACACACACACATGCGCACACGCTTATTCACCCCAACCCTGTTCATCACATTGTGATTGCCATGATACTGCTTCATGTCAATGATACAACACCTGGCAACATGACAGCAGGTGATTAACAGAGTGACAAAACCTGACGTAACAAGACACCTGCAGCCATGACCTTAGCGTGTGTCATGAAATCCTCCATGAAGTAACGCAAACTCACTCACACTTTCTTATTCCTTTTATTTTAAACACCTTTTCTCTCTCATCAGTTTTTCAGTGATGCCAAGTTGCTGCCAAGTCTCAGCCAACTCCCCGCCAACACATGCTCTTGCCTTCCAAAGTTTTTTTTCTATCAATGTATATTCTTTTTTCTCTCTCAATATATATCAAATCAAATCAAATTTATTTATATAGCCCTTCGTACATCAGCTGATATCTCAAAGTGCTGTACAGAAACCCAGCCTAAAACCCCAAACAGCAAGCAATGCAGGTGTAGAAGCATATCTCTTTTTTTTGTCTCCCTCATAATCTCACTCTGTACGTTTCACTTTATTGGACAGTCCATCCTCTCCATGTGGATTAGCTGTATTCAGGTGGTTATCATGACAATCAGCAGAGCACAGCTACTTTGGGACTCTATTGGGAGGAAACAGCTGACTGTGCAAGGACCTACAGTACATGCAGTACAGGGTTAGATTGAGGATGGAAGGTAGGATGGAGAGAGAGATATTAGGAAAGATGGAGAAAGGTAGACATTAATGATCCAAGATGGCGTAGCAGTCGGACGTCTTGTCGTGTCGTGTCCCTTGTATATATCGTATATATAGTTTTTTTAACATATTTTTCTTCACATATCTTTATTTTTTTTTTGCTAAACCTCAACTTCTACATACTCTCCTGCAACCCACCTCACCCAATGTAGCTTTTTTTTTCTAAAGTACTTTTGGTCCTAGATCCCGATCCCCTCAACTGAAGCTAGCCAGCTAACTACCAGGTATCAGTCAGCAAACCATTGCTAGCGGTCTTCAGCTAACCGGTCATCAGCTAACCTTTAGCTCGGAAAGCTCTCGCCAGTTCGAACAACGCGACTCTAACCAGAGCATAACGGACCTATATTTTTTTATCCCCGGATTCCCACCGTAAATGGAACATTTTCAGCTGGATCTTCACAACTAGCTAACTAGCTAACCGCAACCCCGGATGATTACTCCTGGCTAGCGTTTCCACCCACTTAGCTTGAAGCTAGCCCGGCCAGAGCTCCTGTGCTACCACCGAAGCATACTCCTGGGCTACAATATCCGGACCCACGACCGGTCTATCGATGTCACCGCATGAAGAGGCATAAACAGACTCACCCCATCGCGACGCCCCCCAAAGGCTAACTTTCTAGCCCTTGCTATCTCCTTGCTTGCTAATTCGGCCTGCTAACTGCTAGCTTGTTTAGCCCCGGTCCGCTAACTGCTACCTTGTTTAGCCCCGGTCCGCTAACTGCTACCTTGTTTAGCCCCGGCCTACTAACTGTTAGCTTGTTAGCACAGGCCTGCTAACCGTCTGAATCGCCGCGTCCCAAACACTCACTGGACCCATATTTACTTTCAATCTCTTTTCGATTTTTAATTTGTTTATACCTTCCGGTAACCTGCCTCACCCAATGTGATACGGAATCGCTATTATTTTAAATTTTTAGAACACACTCAAGAACCTCCAGAAGCTAACCAGCTAACTAGCTACAAGCTATTTAGTCATTGTTAGCCACTGCTAGCGGCTTTTACCTTACCTTCTGCACAGCCAGCCAGTTTTTTTAAACCTGGATAATACTCGCCAGCTTCCCTGCCCCATCCACCGCTGCCCCCTGGACACTGATCACTTGGCTACATAGCTGATGCATGCTGGACTGTCCATTAATCATGGTACTCCATTCTGCTTGTATCTGTCGGCCCCAGCCGCACTCAGGCTCTGTGTGTAGTTAATCCGACCCTCCCTGCCTAGTCAACGCCATTTTACCTGCTGTTGTTGTGCTAGCTGATTAGCTGTTGTTGTCTCACCTACTGTTTTAGCTACTGTTTAGCTAGCTCTCCCAATTCAACACCTGTGACTACTGTATGCCTCGCTGTATGTCTCTCTCAAATGTCAATATGCCTTGTATACTGTTGTTCAGGTTAGTTATCATTGTTTTAGTTCACAATGGAGCCCCTAGTTCCACTCTTCATACCCCTGATACCTCTTTTGTCCCACCTCCCACACATGCGGTGTCCTCACCCATTACAACCAGCATGTCCAGAGATACAACCTCTCTCATCATCACCCAGTGCCTGGGCTTACCTACGCTGTACCCGCACCCCACCATACCCCTGTCTGCGCATTATGCCCTGAATATATTCTACCATGCCAAGAAATCTGCTCCTTTTATTCTCTGTCCCCAACGCTCTAGGCAACCAGTTTTGATAGCCTTTAGCCGCACCCTCATTCTACTCCTCCTCTGTTCCGCGGGTGATGTGGAGGTAAACCCAGGCCCTGCATGTCCCCAGGCACCCTCATTTGTTGACTTCTGTGATCGAAAAAGCCTTGGTTTCATGCAGGTCTACATCAGAAGCCTCCTCCCTAAGTTTGTTTTACTCACTGCTTTAGCACACTCTGCTAGCCCTGATGTCCTTGCCGTGTCTGAATCCTGGCTCAGGAAGGCCACCAAAAATTCTGAGATTTCCATACCCAACTATAACATTTTCCGTCAAGATAGAACTGCCAAAGGGGGAGGAGTTGCAGTTTACTGCAGAGATAGCCTGCAAAGTAATGTCATACTTTCCAGGTCCATACCCAAACAGTTCGAACTACTATTTTAGAAAATTACTCTCTCCAGAAATAAGTCTCTCACTGTTGCCGCCTGCTACCGACCCCCCTCAGCTCCCAGCTGTGCCCTGGACACCATTTGTGAATTGATCGCCCCCCATCTAGCTTCAGAGTTTGTTCTGTTAGGTGACCTAAACTGGGATATGCTTCACACCTCGGCAGTCCTACAATCTAAGCTAGATGCCCTCAATCTCACACAAATCATCAAGGAACCCACCAGGTACAACCTTAAATCTGTAAACAAGGGCACCCTCATAGACGTCATCCTGACCAACTGGCCCGCCAAATACACCTCCGCTGTCTTCAACCAGGATCTCAGCGATCACTGCCTCATTGCCTGTATCCGCTACGGAGCCGCAGTCAAACGAACACCCCTCATCACTGTCAAACGCTCCCTAAAACACTTCTGTGGGCAGGCCTTTCTAATCGACCTGGCCCGGGTATCCTGGAAGGACATTGACCTCATCCCGTCAGTTGAGGATGCCTGGTCATTCTTTAAAAGTAACTTCCTCACCATTTTAGATAAGCATGCTCCGTTCAAAAAATGCAGAACTAAGAACAGATACAGCCCTTGGTTCACTCCAGACCTGACTGCCCTCGACCAGCACAAAAATATCCTGTGGCGGACTGCAATAGCATCGAATAGTCCCCGCGATATGCAACTGTTCAGGGAAGTCAGGAACCAATACACACAGTCAGTCAGGAAAGCTAAGGCCAGCTTCTTCAGGCAGAAGTTTGCATCCTGTAGCTCCAACTCCAAAAAGTTCTGGGACACTGAAGTCCACGGAGAACAAGAGCACCTCCTCCCAGCTGCCCACTGCACTGAGGCTAGGTAACACGGTCACCACCGATAAATCCATGATTATCGTAAACTTCAACAAGCATTTCTCAACAGCTGGCCATGCCTTCCGCCTGGCTACTCCAACCTCGGCCAACAGCTCCGCCCCCCCCCGCAGCTACTCGCCCAAGCCTCTCCAGGTTCTCCTTTACCCAAATCCAGATAGCAGATGTTCTGAAAGAGCTGCAAAACCTGGACCTGTACAAATCAGCTGGGCTTGACAATCTGGACCCTCTATTTCTGAAACTATCCGCCGCCATTGTCGCAACCCCTATTACCAGCCTGTTCAACCTCTCTTTCATATCGTCTGAGATCCCCAAGGATTGGAAAGCTGCCGCAGTCATCCCCCTCTTCAAAGGGGGAGACACCCTGGACCCAAACTGTTACAGACCTATATCCATCCTGCCCTGCCTATCTAAGGTCTTCGAAAGCCAAGTCAACAAACAGGTCACTGACCATCTCGAATCCCACCGTACCTTCTCCGCTGTGCAATCTGGTTTCCGAGCCGGTCACGGGTGCACCTCATCCACGCTCAAGGTACTAAACGATATCATAACCGCCATCGATAAAAGACAGTACTGTGCAGCCATCTTCATCGACCTTGCCAAGGCTTTCGACTCTGTCAATCACCATATTCTTATCGGCAGACTCAGTAGCCTCGGTTTTTCGGGTGACTGCCTTGCCTGGTTCACCAATTACTTTGCAGACAGAGTTCAGTGTGTCAAATCGGAGGGCATGCTGTCCGGTCCTCTGGCAGTCTCTATGCCATAGGGTTCAATCCTCGGGCCGACTCTTTTCTCTGTATATATCAATGATGTTGCTCTTGCTGCGGGCGATTCCCTGATCCACCTCTATGCAGACGACACCATTCTATATACTTCCGGCCCGTCCTTGGACACTGTGCTATCTAACCTCCAAACGAGCTTCAATGCCATACAACACTCCTTCCGTGGCCTCCAACTGCTCTTAAATGCTAGTAAAACCAAATGCATGCTTTTCAACCGTTCGCTGCCTGCACCCGCACGCCTGACCAGCATCACCACCCTGGATGGTTCCGGCCTCGAATATGTGGACATCTATAAGTACCTAGGTGTCTGGCTAGACTGTAAACTCTCCTTCCAGACTCATATCAAACATCTCCAATCGAAAATCAAATCAAGAATCGGCTTTCTATTCCGCAACAAAGCCTCCTTCACTCACGCCGCCAAACTTACCCTAGTAAAACTGACTATCCTACCGATCCTCGACTTCGGCGATGTCATCTACAAAATTGCTTCCAACACTCTACTCAGCAAACTGGATGCAGTTTATCACAGTGCCATCCGTTTTGTCACTAAAGCACCTTATACCACCCACCACTGCGACTTGTATGCTCTAGTCGGCTGGCCCTCGCTACATATTCGTCGCCAGACCCACTGGCTCCAGGTCATCTACAAGTCCATGCTAGGTAAAGCTCCACCTTATCTCAGTTCACTGGTTACGATGGCAACACCCATCCGTAGCACGCGCTCCAGCAGGTGTATCTCACTGATCATCCCTAAAGCCAACACCTCATTTGGCCGCCTTTCGTTCCAGTTCTCTGCTGCCTGTGACTGGAACGAATTGCAAAAATCGCTGAAGTTGGAAACTTTTATCTCCCTCACCAACTTCAAACATCTGCTATCTGAGCAGTTAACCGATCGCTGCAGCTGTACATAGTCTATCGGTAAATAGCCCACCCATTTTCACCTACCTCATCCCCATACTGTTTTTATTTATTTACTTTTCTGCTCTTTTGCACACCAATATCTCTACCTGTACATGACCATCTGATCATTTATCACTCCAGTGTTATTAATCTGCAAAATTATAATTATTCGCCTACCTCCTCATGCCTTTTGCACACAATGTATATAGACTCCCTTTTTTTCTACTGTGTTATTGACTTGTTAATTGTTTACTTCATGTGTAACTCTGTGTTGTCTGTTCACACTGCTATGCTTTATCTTGGCCAGGTCGCAGTTGCAAATGAGAACTTGTTCTCAACTAGCCTACCTGGTTAAATAAAGGTGAAATAATATATATCTTTTTTAAATAGTCTACAATGGGACAGTCTACAGACCAGCAAAATTCTACCTTCCTCATGTGTAGCAATTCTGCGGCTTGGCTGGTGGCTTATGTCCAATGGGTACTGTAGTTTGTTCTATTAGGGATATGATGTGCTGGACACTAGCATAAGGCACAGCACAGGTCTACGGTGTAATCACTGACAGAAGAGAAAACAGAGCGGATCAGGACCTTCCCATTTTAATGCATCTCATTAATACGGAATAAGAGGCCTTGCAATGTGGAGAGGGATTGGGAGAGAGAAAGAGAGGGATGAGGGAAGACAGGAAGAGAGGGATGGGGAAGAGAGGAATGAGGATGACAGGAAGAGAGAGATGGGGAACAGAGGAAGAGAGGGATGGGGGAAGTGAGGAATGGAGGAAGGAGGGAGAGAGGGATAGGGGAAGAGAGTGAGAGAGGGATGGGGGAAGAGAGGGATGTGGTTGTAGGGTTTTAAGAGTATTTTATTAAACTACTATCTCACACACACACAAACAAGGGTGTGCATGCACCAGTGGCGGTCGGTGCCGTTTAAGATGAGGGAGGATTTATTATTATTTTTTCAAGAGCATTGCCTTATTTCTATTACAGCATATTGGATGACTATCATTCATATTCCATGTTGTATCATTGATACGTTTAGGCTCCTACATGATACTCAAATATTCCCTGTACCCATCATGAGGTTGCTACAACCTAGTCTATGAATGAAAGTTTACAACGTAGGTGCACACAGTTTGAGATAATTTTTTGTAATCAAGGTGACAGACAGTGACACGTGCAATTCTGTCTTGCACACTCTTGCCTGCATCTAGTTGATCTAGGGTGTAACCATTAGACAACAGATGCAAATGAGAGTTTCTATTGGACAAATTCAGGGATGATTATCCCTGTTTCATTCCATTTTCTTCTGTTTAAGAAACATTTCTCAACAGAATCGACAGAATGAATACATCTCTGATCACACACAAACAGTTCACTTTCATAGCCACATTCAAACAGATCGTTGTATTCCTTCTCACATCTACGCGGTCTCCTCCTCTCACCTTTCCCCTTCACTTGTGGACTTCAGCTGTCTGTGACCAGGAGAAAAAAACATTCCAAGCCAAACCTTCCTATCATAACTGCTACACACAGCCTACATCATTGTCACCATATTAGCTACAGTAATGTCAAAGTCAACATAGCTAATAGAACTAACGCATTAGTTAACCTGCTAAAATCATGCAGTACAGTGTACAGTAAGAAAGCAGTAAATCAGTTACGCAGGCGGGCCCCGGTGGCAATAAATTAATAAAACCTTGACTTGGAAGAGTGCCAGTGTTGGATAGCCATAGCCAGCTAGCTAACATAGCATCCCTCTCTGCTTGAGCTGGGTGTTTGAGTCAGCTAGACTAGCTAGCTGCATTTTCTAGCTAAGTGAAAATGAAAGTAAGCCAAATATTGCTAGCTTTCTTTCTCTCTTTCTCTGGCTTCTGCTTAATTTTGGAAGAAATCGATTTGTTCAAATCTGTTCAACTATTGTCTTTCTCTCACTTGGAGTCAACTACTCACCACATTTTATGCACTGCAGCACTACTTAGCTGTAGCTTATGCTTTCAGTGCTAGATTCATTCTCTGATCCTTTGATTGGCTGGACATGTCAGTTCATGCTGAAAGTACTCTGATAGGTTGGAGGACATCCTCCACAAGTTGTCATAATTACTGTGTAAGTCTATGGAAGCAGGGGAGAACCATGAGCCTCCTAGGTTTTGTATTGAAGTCAAGGTATCTAGAGGAGGACAGAGGCTAGCTGTCCTCCAGCTACACCATGGTGATACCCTACAGAGTGCTGTTGAGACCCCTGTAGACCTTCATTGCAAAACGATGCATTATTTAGTGGCGTGAATATATTTAGTATAGTTTAATCTAAAAAGGATAACTTTTTTATTGTTCTACTATTTAAATTTTTATGAAATTCTCTGAGGAGGATGGTCCTCCCCTTCCCCCGCCTCCACCGGTATGCGCACACATGATTGCATAGACATAGGTACTCTCTCTCTTTCCCACCCCTTCTCCTTGTGTGTTCTTTGTGGCCGTGCACAGGTTAAGACCAACATTGTAGCACAAATGTTGTATTAGCATTTACTGGGGAAGAAGTGGAGGCCGCCAGCAGGGAGACAATTAACATCTGAAAGGTTATCTATAATTCCTCTCCTACACACATCCATCCCTAGGCCAGGTCCACACACGTACATGCAGACACAGACACACACACACACACACACTCACACACTGTTAGAGGCCAGAAATGGTAGGTGCCAAAACATTTTATTAGGCCAAAGAAACGAAATGATTAATTAATTATATTATTCAAGAGTTGGATTATATCACAATGCAATTAAAGATTATATCTTGTTTTCTGGGTGTGTTGTTTATCAGGTGAGCTTCCTGTGCAAACTCTGTATAATGAGATTATTGTTGCGTAAAGATTGGTGGAGGAGAGAAGTTACACTGTAATTAATTGAACAGCAGATCACCTCACTTGTTCTGATTGGCTCCTGGACCTGATCTTTCAGCCTGTGATGAGCTTCTACCTACCACCTTGACCCCTGACCCCCGCCCTCAGGGTAGTTACCATGGTGTTAGTGACAGTGATGTGTTGTATGTCTGACAGTCAGATCCATGCAAAGCCATACTACCATTTTTTACAATCGCTAGGACTCATTTTTCAATACTTAGGTCACTTTTTCAAAACTCTTCACACAGTGAGCACAACAACAGTCTATGTGGGTAAAACTGTGGATCATTTTTCATTGCTTTGGCACAAAATACATTCAACGACTAAATCTTTTCAATTTCATGAGTTATTTTCTCACTATGTACCTACAAGCCAATTTGCACATGTTCACATACTCTTTTCAAAACTGTTAGACTTAAGTTCAAAACCTAACAAAACACAAGATTGAATAAGACAGCAATTTGCTTCATTTATACAGTAATACCATATTGAAATATATACCACATCTAAAAAATTAAATGCTATCAAAACAATTGGACCAACCACAGCTGATTCCCATTGTAGCTGAACACCTACCAGGGTGTTCGTCTTTCAATTACATTACCATCTATACAAAAGGGGACATTTTAGGAATAATGCTGTACTGTAATGTAAACATGGACCCAGCCAGAGACAGAGAAGTGTCTGACAGAGGAAGACGAGTGGCTGGGAGAGGGAGAGGAGTTGAAGTCGGAAGTTTGCATACACCTTAGACAAATACATTTAAACTCAGTTTTTCACAATTCCTGACATTTAATCAGAGTAAAAATTCCCTGTCTTAGGTCAGTTAGTATCACCACTATTTTAAGAATGTGAAATGTCAGAATAATAGTAGAGAGAATTATTTATTTCAGCTTTCATCTCTTTCGTCACATTCTCAGTGGGTCAAACATTTACAAACACTCAATTAGTATTTGGTAGCATTGCCTTTAAATTGTTTAACTTCTGTCAAACATTTTGGGTAGCTTTCCACAAGCTTCCCACAATAAGTTGGGTGAATTGTGGCTCCTTCCTCCTGAAAAAGCTGGTGTAACTGAATCAGGTTGGTAGGCCTCCTTGCTCACATGATTTTTCAGTTCTGCCCACAAATTTTCTATAGGATCGAGGTCAGGGCTTTGTGATGGCCACTCCAATACCTTGACTTTGTTGTCCTTAAGCCATTTTGCCCCAACTTTGGAAGTATGCTTGGGGTCATTGTCCATTTGGAAGACCCATTTGCGACCAAGCTTTAACTTCCTGACTGACGTCTAGAAATGTTGCTTCAATATATCCACATAATTGTCCTTCCTCATGAGGCCATCTATTTTGTGAAGTGTACCAGTCCCTCCTGCAGCAAAGCACCCCCACAACATGATGCTGCCATCCCCGTGCTTCACAGTTGAGATTGTGATTTTTGGTTTGCAAGCCTCCCCCTTTTTCCTTCAAACATAACGAGTTCTATTTTTGTTTCATCAGAGGACATTTCTCCAAAAAGTATGATCTTTGTCCCAATGTGCATTTGCAAATTGTAGTCTGGCTTTTTTATGGCTGTTTTGGAGCTGTGGCTTCTTCCTTGCTGAGCAGCCTTTCAGGTAATGTCAATATAGGACTCGTTTTACTGTGGATATAGATACTTTTGTACCTGTTTCCTCCAGCATCTTCACAACGTCCTTTGCTGTTGTTCTGGGATTGATTTGCACTTTTTGCAACAAAGTACGTTCATATCTAGGAGACAGAATGCGTCTTCTTCCTGAGTGGTGTGACGACTGCATGGTCCCATGGTGTTTATACTTGCGTGCTATTGTTTGTACAAATGTGGTACCTTCAGGCATTTGGAAATTGCTCCCAGGGATGAACCAAACCTGTGGAGGTCCACCATTTTTTTTCTGAGGTCTTGGCTGATTTCTTTTGATTTTCCCATGATGTCAAGCAAAGAGGCAATGAGTTTGAAGGTAGGCCTTGAAATACATCCACAGGTACACCTCCAATTGACTCAAATGATGTCAATTAGCCTATTAGACGCTTCTAACGCCATGACATCATTTTCTGGAATTTTCCAAGCTGTTTAAAGGCACAGTCAACTTAGTGTATGTAAACTTCTGACCCACTGGAGTTGTGATGCAGTGAATTATAAGTGAAATAATCTGTCTGTAAACAATTGTTGGAAAAATGACTTGTGTCATGCACAAAGTAGATATCCTAACCGACTTGCCAAAACTATAGTTTGTTAACAAGAAATGTGTGGAGTGGTTGAAAAACGAGTTTTAATGACTCCAACCTAAGTGTATGTAAACTTCCGACTTCAACTGTATGCGTGGTGAAAGAAGACTGAGAGGAAGATCAAGAGCTGTAGTCTCAGATTAGGGCTACTATAATTGATCATGTAATAAATCATGGTCTATCAATGAGAGACGCTGGTCTGAGAGTGCAGCCTGCAACACTCAACAGTAGCATCTATTGAGAGAAATTTCCTGAAAAACAACAGGTAAGATGTGCATTCTGCATCTGACTGAACTGCACATTACACAAGTCAATTGAGCAAAGCCTAATTGTTTTTGCATTTCTGCAAGGACTCAATGGTTAGCTCCCACAGGCGGGAGAGGTAGGATTTTCACTGCTGTGCAGGAATCTCCAATAGTTGATATGGTCATCTGAAACAATGGCATAAAACTCAGAGATTCGGGACAGAATGTTGGCAGACATTACATTTGGAAAGATTCACAATGTAACCATAACAACTATTTCTAGAGTCCTGAAAAAACATCAAGTCAGGATGAAGCAGTTGTACACTGTCCCCTTTGAGAGGAGCTCTGAACGAGTCAAGCAACCCAGGAACCAATATGTCCAGGTAAGATGACTATAAAATACAGAACTGGTTTTGAACAAAACCAATCAGAACAGAGGCACACAATGGCATGTTTTTAGGTATAATGTAAACTACTGTAATAGCCGAACTCTTATGTTGCCTTGTGGATTTATTTTAGAGAGTCATGCAGATTGAAGCCAGGCAAACACCCCACATATTCATCTTTATGGATGAGGCCAAAACACTGCGGCGAGGAAGGAATGTGATTGGACAAAGAGCCACAGTGGATGTCCTGGGCCAGAGGGGACAACATCACAATGTGGGCAGCAAAATCCTCTGATGGATTGCTGTTACACAAACCTCTAATTGGGCCATACAAAACCGAGTGTCTCGTTTCATTCATGGATGACCTCTATGAAAGGGTTGTGCAGGTGAGGAAAGGGTTGCAGTGAGGTGAAATCGGACAGCGTTTGTAATTGTATAGGACAACGTGGCATTTCCCCACTCTCCAGCCCATCCCAGGATACTGTCACTTTTTCTCCCAACTTACTCTCCATTCCTCAACCCCAGAGAGGAATCATTTTCCTCATTGAGGTGGAAGGTTTATGACATGATCAAATGTCCCCCCTGTACGCAATGAATGCTGGATGCCTGGACATATCTGCAGAAGATTGCCAGGGATGGACCAGGCATGCCATAAGATTCTTTCCTAGGTGTATTGCCCAAGATGACATAAGATGTGATGTGAGAACCTGTGGCCAAATGTAGAAGACAGGGTGGACTATTATTGCTACTATATCTGTAGATGGTGTATATACAAATTATTTTATTTTGGAATCACTCAATGCCAAAAATTGACATAAAACATATTGAAGCATATTACATAATGTTCAACTCATTCCTGTAACATATACTGCAGTGAATTCTAAACAGTAGAGAGGTGTCATTCTTGTTTTGTAAAGACATTTTACAAAAGAAAACATTGTGTAATGCTACCTGTTGTTTGTGTTTTTTTAGGCCATTGTTTTATGAGTGACAAAGTGTGCTTGTTGGGTGACAACCTTTGCTAGTGTTATGGAAGAATGAGTTGATTTGAGACATGTATGAAATGTTTTGGTAGTTTTAGTGTATTTTGGATGTGAAATTAACTGCTGTGCCAAGCTGAAAGTTGGTTAGGAGGACTGTGTGCAGAGTTTTGAAAAAGTGACCTAAGTATTGAGAAATGGGTCCTAGCGATTGTAAAAAAAAAACGGTATTATGAGTCTTATTGTAGTTAATCAAATATTATTACATGGTACAGTACATAGGTCTGTCAATCAATCAAGCAACCAATATAGGTCTTTGTAATGAGGTGGATGACTCATTGCAGAAGGCAGAGTCACATCTAACGATCAATTGAAATTAATAGAAATTATGAATAAGAAAGCAAAACAGGACCTGGGAAAATGACAGGGAGGATTGTGCTGAGGGGTGGTAGTAAAATAATTATCTTCTCCTCCATCCCTCTTTCCTTCCTTCCTCTCCCCATGCCCACGGCTCCTGCTCCCCCTCTCTTATCTTCTCTCCCTCTTTCCCCTTCTCTCCCTCGCTCCGGTCTGCCAGGTTCAGCTGCGGTGAAGAGCTATGAAAAATGGATGAGTGTGTTGCGCTCCCCCTCTTTCCCTGCCTTTCTCCCTCTACAGTCTGATCATGCATGGCTGTAATATATTTCTTTTGCCGGTAACGAGAGTGAAGGACTGAGTTTCTTTCGTTTTTTCACAGGGCTAGACTGTAAAAAACAAGACCAGTCATTCTCCTAACAATGTGTCTGTCTGTCTGTCTGTCTGTCTGTGGAAGATTTACTTCTTCACTCCTCACATACATACCACCTCACCAGATACAGTACACCTGTGTCCCTCTCACACCTCTCCACACACACACACACACACGAGTCTATAGTCTTCTGTGCATGCATTCATGAGTAACAGTGTATGTATACAAGCCTCCCTCTGTCGTTGTGTATGCTACTATACTTCCTCTACACAATGTAAATGTAACAATTGCTTAACACTATGGGCTACTGTATGTTTAAGCGTAAACTCTATTGGACCAGTTAGGGTCGCTACTGGAGCAGTAGGGAGAAATGAAAACCACACAACTGAATCATTTAGGAAAAGAATGCCTGCTTGTATTTTGTAAATAGAAATACATACAAAAAAATGAATCACCTTGAGTAAATATTGATATGTGAAATGTGTACAATAAGCTCAATATGAATGAACTACATCAATAGTACAATTGACAGATATCGGCCATATATCCCGCCTATAGTTTACTAGGCTTCACCCAACTCTATCTTAATCTGAGGGTCTCTCAGATTTCAATGTTCAGTTCAATAACAAACAAAAAAAACAACCCAATTCACAAATACTGACTTATAAACCACTATGAGATGGAATCAAATGTAAGTGACTATGCCTATCAATACACACTGGAAGGTGTTTAAGTGTAGCATGTGCTTATAACAATCCTACTGCAATGTATGATGCAATGATGTCTTGCAAGAAAATCCTACCACACCGTAGTATGGCAGTGCAAATTCAGTTTTTTCCAAGGAAAATACATCTTCGCATGCAAATCTTCTTATTGATGTTCTGTGTTCGGGCGGCTCGCCATCCTTGGTGGAACTGAATCCATACTCAAAAAACCTGACCGGTTTTACAAACAGGATCACACAATATATATACCATGAATACCTTCTCATATAACCATTAATATAACCATTAATATAGTGCTTAGCTTTAATCTCTTACAGGAATAAGAAAATACAACTTCGGCAAAATGCTTTACACAACTAACGAATGAAAAGTACTAGTGCTTACACTTACACGTCATTTCTTATAAAGTCATCTAAAACAGAAGTGTACCCAAATGGATTATGATACTAGTTAATCACATTTTATAAAAGTATGAAAACTAAAATAGTTTGCCATGCATGATTAGCATGATCACTAACGTTTGCTATTTAAATAGATCAATAACTGAGCTAGCCTAAATGTTAACGGCTTGTGCGTATACTTGGTTCAGTATGAACACGCACAAAATGCTAGCAATAATTTAGCTAGCCTAATCGCTGGCAGATCGTTTTCCTTATGAAAACTCACCAAATCCTGGCGTCAGTCTTTCCCTCAATCTCTTCACAGCACTTTTGTATAGATAAGTGAGTGTCAATATTATACAACTTCTCAACGATTTGAAACATACTTTTTCTTCCATGGAATAGCAGTAGCTCTTCACGTTCCATTCTAGCTCTTTTTTTTTTTGCATGTTGGCACCAACTGGTGTATAACGTGAGTTTAGGAGAGGGACTAAGAGAATATTGAGTTTTGATTGGCTGCTGGTCATGCAGCTTCTGACTGTTGATTTGTAATTGCTGTCAATTTAAACATACAGTTGAAGTTGGAAGTTTACATACACCTTAGCCAAATACATTTAAACTCAGTTGTTCACAATTCCTGACATTTAATCAGAGTAAAAATTCCCTGTCTTAGGTCAGTTACAATCACCACTTTATTTTAAGAATGTGAAATGTCAGAATAATAGAAGAGAGAAGGATTTATTTCAGCTTTTATTTCTTCATCACATTCCCAGTGGGTCAGAAGTTTACATACACTCAATTAGTATTTTGTAGCATTGCCTTTTAAATTGTTTAACTTGAGTCAAACGTTTCGGGTAGCTTTCCACAAGCTTCCCACAATAAGTTGGGTGAATTTTGGCCCATTCCTCCTGACAGAGCTGGTGTAACCGAGTCAGGTTTGTAGGCCTCCTTGCTCGCACATGATTTTTCAGTTCTGCCCACAAATGTTCTATTGGATTGAGGTCAGGGCTTTGTGATGGCCACTTCAATAGCTTGACTTTGTTGTCCTTAAGCCATTTTGCCCCAACTTTGGAAGTATGCTTGGGGTCATTGTTCATTTGGAAGACCCATTTACAACCAAGCTTTACTTCCTGACGGATTTCTTTAGATGTTGCTTCAATATATCCACATAATTGTCCTTCCTCATGAGGCCATCTATTTTGTAAAGTGCACCAGTCCTTCCTGCAGCAATGCACCCCCACAATATGATGCTGCCACCCCCGTGCTTCAGGGTTGGGATGGTGATCTTTGGCTTGCAAGTCCTCCCCATTTTTTCTCCAAATATAACGATGGTCATTATGGCCAAACAGTTCTATTTCTGTTTCATCAGACCAGAGGACATTTCTCCAAAAAGTACGATATTTGTCCCAATGTGCAGTTGCAAACTGTAGTCTGGCTTTTTTATGGTGGTTTTGGAGCAGTGGCTTCTTCCTTGCTGAGCGGCTTTTCAGGTAATGTCGCTATAGGACTCGTTTTACTGTGGATATAGATACTGTTTCCTCCAGCATCTTCACAAGGTCCTTTGCTGTTGTTCTGGGATTGATTTCCACTTGTCACACCAAAGTACATGCATCCTGAGCGGTATGACGGCTGCATGGTCCCATGGTGTTTATACTTGCGTATTATTGTTTGTACAAATTAACGTGGTACCTTCAGGCATTTGGAAATTGCTCCCAAGGAAGAACCAGACTTGTGGAGGTCTACAATATTTTTTTCTGAGGACTTGGTTGATTTCTTTTGATTGTCCCATGATGTCAAGCAAAGAGGCAATGCGTTTGAAGGTAGGCCTTGAAATACATCCACAGGTACACCTCCAAATGACTCAAATTATGTCAATTAGCTTATCAGAAGCTTCTAACGTCATGACGTAATTTTCTGGAATTTTCCAAGCTGTTTAAAGGCACAGTCAACTTCATGTGTGTAAACTTCTGAACCACTGGAATTGTGATACAGTGAATTCTAAGTGAAATAATCTGTCTGTAAACAATTGTTGGAAAAATGACTTGTGTCATACGCAAAGTAGATGTCTTAACCGACTTGCAAAAACTCTATTTAGTTAACATGAAAATTGTGGAGAGGTTGAAAAACGAGTTTTAATGACTCCAACCTAAGTGTATGTAAACTTCTGACTTCAACTGTATCAATAGCAATTTAGTATTATATGATTGGTTTCTTGAATCTCACTAGTAACGATATGTATTCAACGTTAGTTGACCTGCGTTACATAAAGCTCTATATGAATCCAAACCATTCTAATTAGGTATGTGTCTGAGGAATGCGTGTGTGTCTCTCTCTCTTTCCACATCCACATGATTGATTAAACATGAGTTAGCGTAGGGACTAGACAGGTCAAGAGACTCAATCAAATGTATTTATTAAGCCCTTTTTATGTCAGCCGATGTCAGAAAGTGCTGTACAGAAACCCAGCCTAAAACACTAAACAGCAAGCAATGCATGTGTAGAAGCACAGTGGCTGGGAAAAACTCTCTAGAAAGGCCAGAACCGAGGAAGAAACCTAGAGAAGAACCAGGCTCTGAGGGGTGGCCAGTCCTCTGCTGGCTGTGCTGGGTGGAGATTATAACAGAACATGGACAAGATGTTTAAACTTTCATAGATGATCAGCAGGGTCAAATAATAATAATCACAGTGGTTGTCAAGGGTGCAACAGGTGGTTGCTATTTACCGATAGACTATGTACAGCTGCAGCGATCGGTTAGCTGCTCAGATAGCAGATGTTTGAAGTTGGTGAGTGAGGTAAAAGTCTCCAACTTCAGCTATTTTTGCAATTCGTTCCAGTCACAGGCAGCAGAGAACTGGAACGAAAGGCGGCCAAATGAGGTGTTGGCTTTAGGGATGATCAGTGAGCTACACCTGCTGGAGCGCATGCTACGGGTGGGTGTTGCCATCGTGACCAGTGAACTGAGATAAGGCGGAGCTTTACCTAGCATGGACTTGTAGATGACCTGGAGCCAGTGGGTCTGGCGACGAATATGTAGCGAGGGCCAGCCGACTAGAGCATACAGGTCGCAGTGGTGGGTGGTATAAGGTGCTTTAGTAACAAAACGGATGGCACTGTGATAAACTGCATCCAGTTTGCTGAGTAGAGTATTGGAAGCTATTTTGTAGATGACATCGCCGAAGTCGAGGATCGGTAGGATAGTCAGTTTTACTAGGGTAAGTTTGGCGGCGTGAGTGAAGGAGGCTTTGTTGTGGAATAGAAAGCCGATTCTAGATTTGATTTTAGATTGGAGATGTTTGATATGAGTCTGAAAGGAGAGTTTACAGTCTAGCCAGACACCTAGGTACTTATAGATGTCCACATATTCTAGGTCGGAACCATCCAGGGTGGTGATGCTAGTCGGGCGTGCGGGTGCAGGCAGCGAACGGTTGAAAAGCATGCATTTGGTTTTACTAGCGTTTAAGAGCAGTTGGAGGCCACGGAAGAAGTGTTGTATGGCATTGAAGCTCGTTTGGAGGATAGCACAGTGTCCAAGGACGGGCCGGAAGTATACAGAATGGTGTCGTCTGCATAGAGGTGGATCAGGGAATCGCCCTGGAGGCTGAGACAGGAGGGGTCAGGAGACACTGTGGCCCTGTCCGACGATACTCCCGGACAGGGACAAACAGGCAGGATATAACCCCACCCACTTTGCCAAGGCACAGCCCCCACACCACTAGAGGGATATCTTCAACCACTAACCTACTACCCTGAGACAAGGCCGAGTATAGCCCACGATGACCTCCCGAGGGGGGCGCCAACTCAGACTGGAAGATCACGTCAGTGACTCAACCCACTCAAGTGATGCACCCCTCCTAGGGACAGCATGGAAGAGCACCAGTAAGCCAGTGACTCAGCCCCTGTAATAGGGTTAGAGGCAGAGAATCCCAGTGGAGAGAGGGGAACCGGCCAGGCAGAGACAGCAAGGGCGGTTTGTCGCTCCAGTGCCTTTCGGTTGACCTTCACACCTCTGGGCCAGACAACACGCAATCATAGGACCTACTGAAGAGATGAGTCTTCAATAAAGACTTTATAGGCAGACCTAGGATAGGCAGAGGATAGGCTGACCACGCAATAAAAATGGAGCACTATAGGAGAAATCCCTGCCTCCAGCTGTTTGCTTAGCAATTTTAGGGACCCGGAAGGAGGCCTGCGTCTTGTGACCGTAGCATACGTGTACGGCAGGACCAAATCGGAAAGATAGGTAGGAGCAAGCCCATGTAATGCTAGCCTTAACAGGAAGCCAGTGTAGGGAGGCTAGCACTGGAGTAATATGATCACATTTTTGGGTTCTAGTCAAGATTCTAGCAGCCGTGTTTAGCACTAACTGAAGTTTATTTAGTGCTTTATCTGGGTAGCCAGAAAGTAGAGCATTGCAGTTGTCTAATTTAGAAGTGACAAGAGCATGTATATATTTTTCAGCATAATTTTTGGACAGAAAGTTTCAGATTTTTGCAATGTTACGAAGATGGAAAATAAGCTGTCCTTGAAATATTCTTGATATGTTCGTCAAAAGAGAGATCAGGGTCCAGATTAACACTGAGATCCTTCACAGTTTTATTTGAGATAACTGAACAACCATCAAGATTAATTGTAAGATCCAACAGAAGATCTCTTTGTTTCTTGGGACCTAGAACTAGCATCTCTGTTTTGACCAAGTTTAAAAGTAAAACATTTGCCGCCATCCACTTCCTTATGTTTGAATCACAGGCTTCCAGAGGGCAATTTTGAGGATTCACCATGTTTCATTGAAATGTACAGCTGTGTATCGTCCGCATAGCAGTGAAAGTTAACATGATGTTTTCCCGAATGACATCACCAAGAGGTAAAATATATAGTGAAAACAATAGTGATCCTAAAACGGAACCTTGAGGAACACCGAAATGTACAGTTGATTTGTCTGAAGACAAACCATCCACAGAGACAAACATATCTTTCAGACAGATAAGATCTAAACCAGGCCAGAACTTGTCCGTGTAGACCAATTTGGGTTTCAAATCTCTCCAAAAGGATGTTGTGATCGATTGTATCAAAAGTCTAGGAGTACAAGGACAGATGCAGAGCCTTGGTCTGATGCCATTAAAAGGTTATTTACCACCTTCACAAGTGCAGTCTCAGTGCTATGATGGGGTCTAAAACTAGACTGTCCTCTCTCTCTCTCCTGATCAACAGGCTATCCGGTGGGCTGGTATTGTTGTCCTCTTCTGTCACTACTTCAAGGGCTTGTACTATGGATTTCACATGAATTTGAGTGGATAGCTAAAACGTTCGTGTTGATTTAATTATTATTATTTTTTTTACCTTTATTTAACTAGGCAAGTCAGTTAAGAACAAATTCTTATTTTCAATGACGGCCTAGGAACAGTGGGTTAACTGCCTTGTTCAGGGGCAGAACGACCAATGATCAAGAGAATATTAAAGCATATTCGGTTTACCATCAAATATATCAAATCATACTGGAGCTACATATGAACTGGGGATTGTGTGACGTGAGAGCGATATAGGGTTTGTGTACGTCTGTGTGTATGGTAGGGATGACTGTGTGTATGGTACAGCACCTCAGGCTCAGCTCAACTCTGCCGATAGCCTCTAGCCATCAATGATTTGCCTGTTAGTTATTAGTATCCAATGTGTAAACGAATGACTTTAATGTTGATGTGTGTAAACTCTCCAGGTCAGATGGAATACATCAAATACGATCAAACTTCAACGTGTATGTGTGCGTGCGCATGCATGTACTGTGTGTGTGTGTGTTTCATCTTGTGGCATTCTATTGATTTATAATAACTCAGTGTGAGTCTATATCACCTAAAACTTCATTCCAATGTCAGTGCACAAGGTACAGTCTCTCTCAACATCTAACCCCCTCTCCCTGTGTCTCTCCTTTATCTCATTCCTCCACCCTCTCTGTCCGTCCTCCATCCTCTCCCTCCCTCTCTCCTTCTGTAAATTGCTTCATACCTCTGTTTGATGCTAAGAGGGCTTTGAACTGGAAGCACTATCTTTTTACGCTGGTCTCCGTCTCCATGGTCAGCCTGAGCCTTTAATATTCATGGGCAGGACCAGGCCTGAAATACTGATCAAGGTAATAGGGTGGTGGGGGTTACGCAGCAGAGGGCTGCTCTCTCTCTCTCTGACTGGGAGCTGGGTTATATAAAGTAGGATGGTTTATACAGTAGTGTGATTAAACAGTACGGTGGTGGTTATATTACATGAGGGTGATGGTTATAAACAGTAGGGTGGTGGTTATATACAGTAGAGTGGTTATATACAGTAGGGTGGTGGTTATATACAGTAGGGTGGTGGTTATATACAGTAGAGTGGTGGTTATATACAGTAGAGTGGTGGTTATATACAGTAGAGTGGTGGTTATATACAGTAGATGTGAGTCCTACAGGTCGGTAGTCAGTTAGATTTAGGCAAGTTACCTTGGTGTTCTTGGGCACAAGGACTATGGTGGTCCACTTGAAACATGTTGGTGTTATAGACTCGGTCAGGGACAGGTTGAAAATATCAGTGAAGACACTTGCCAGTTTGTCAGCGATTTACTGTCACAGTAACAATAACACATTTCCTGAAGAAAAGACTCCGGAGTACATTTAAAGATAATCCAGTAAAAGGTTCACATTAGAGAACATAGTGAAAGGTTCACAATTAAAGAGCACAGATTGGGGTCGATGTGGCAATGTCTCAGTGGAGGTCAGGTTTGGGTCAGTCATTTTCAATTCAGTCAATTTGGTAAGTAAACAGATCTTCTAATATTTTCCTCATTGCCTCCTTTGAGGAAATATTTGAACTTCAGTTTACTTCCTGAATTGACTGAATTGAAAATGGGATTGACCCGACCCTGACCTCCACTGAGACATTGCCCCATACAGTATAGTATGTAAGCCCAAAAATCAACTTGTCAGTGGTAGACCTATTCAAGTGTGGCGAAACAAACAGTGGACAACATGCTTGAACAAAGTAATCTCAATGCATTTGAGCATTGGGAATAATAAATTAAGGAAAATGGCTGATCTAAAAAACACCATGACCTACAATTTAGCCTACTGTACATACTGCAAAGGTTTTAAAGAGAACACAATACAGTAGCACCTCCACCATGGTTGGGGTCAATTCCTTTTCAATACAGTAAGTAAACAAATTTCAATATCAAGATACATTTTTATCATTGTCTCCTATGAGATGAAATTAGAACTGGAATTTCAGTTTACTTCCTGAATTGCAACGGAATTGACCCCAACCCCGGTGGAGGTGCTACTGTGATGATGATTAGGGGGTAAGAGCAAGTGTCTTGTGGTTCCTTTCTTAAACTATAAAATAAATTCAACAATGTCAACAAATAATACTTTGAGGTAATTTTGGGATTATAAAACAATGTATTATTTAAAGAAACTGAAATTCCAATATCAATTGAGACAGCTCAATAGGCACAATACCTTCCAAAAGATCATCAAAAACATGTGATGGAAATAGCATCACTTCGCACAACATTTTTTATATTAAGTCATGGCTGGCTTTTGTTCTCAGGCCAAACTCTTTACGGACGTGTAGTGACTTGGCTCAGTTTTTGGTTCTGAGATTTTGCTTAGAATATCAGTGTTATGAAACAGTTCTTGAATCTAAAGTATTGGAACATACACCGTTGTGTGTCCAGCTTGCTCTAAGTCTAAAACATACTGTTCTGGCATTATCATGGGATCATTTCTCAAAGATGTCAGCTTTAGCAGATAAAACAGCTTATAAAAAAACGATGTATATTAACCTTAAAACAAAATACTATGGAAACAAAAATATAAAATAAATATAAATGTCCAGGTGAAGACTGGAGTGTATGTTTTCATACACAAGTAAAGTCGCAACAATAGAATTCAATGCAAATTCCACCTGCATAGTTCAGGGAAATGCTCATGTAAAGCACTTGTGGTAGGTGGCCTGTAAGATTTTCTGTTCTGACTTCAAACCAAATATTCTGACAATCTTTTGTACTGTATTCTAGCAGCTCAGCATAACATTTCTTAAAGAATCAAACACAATGTCATACAAAAAAAGACTCAAAACATTAAGCCACATTTAGTTATGTTGGAATAAAAACAAAGTGTTACCAGCTTGTGGTAGTCATTTGGTCAATGCTTACTTACACATGTATCATCAAATCATTCTTCAGAGCCTGTAGCCTTGGCTTCAGTTTTCTAAACCTAGCAGGATTATCTGAATGATCTCGAACGTGTTGGACAGTTCTTTCGGATAACTGAGATGTAGAGCATATATCAGACCAAACATTACTAGGAAAGCATCCGGCAGTCCAGGGAGGTCAATCACCACAACGTCACTCTCCTTCGACAACAGAGAGGTCAACTGGATTGCAGTGGACTGGATTTTACGATTGTCAGCAGGGCTACCGGTGAGTCACCAAACTCTGGCTTGTCTGAATCCTCCACCTGAAATACACAACGCACTTCACATGAGAATACTAGACAGACATGTTATATAGCAAAATATCTTCGCTGACCTATGGTTGGCTAGTTAGATCATACTCATTCATCTAATCCTCTCAGATTCCTTCAGGAGCTAAAGTGGGTTGATTGAGAATGGGCACAATAATTAAAAATAACCAGAATGACAGGAAACCTACTTTGCATGTTTTGAAAAATCCGGAGACTTCCTCGCGCAGCAACACAGGAAGAGCATGGATAACAGTTGTACGCCTTGTGTGGGCATCATGTACTTCCTAAAGGGATACATAAATGTCAATTTTATGACATAGGCTTACTAATCTTACCTGGTAACAGAGAAAAATTAAATATTTAGCCTTAAATCACTTGTGACATGTGCTGAGCTTGGTTTAATAAGGAACCTGGTACAATGGAACCAATGGAATGGTCCCAAAAGGGCAAACTCTCAGGTACCTTTTAGATACTTACTAAGCCTAGTCCTGAACTAAAAAACAAACTCAATGGATAATCTCCTTAGAGAATGATTTTAGTCCAGGACTAGGCTTAATCTGTGTTTGGGAATTCTCCCCTCAAGGTTTAATAAGTAGTTGATATTTGCATTCGACCAAGATCTGATTCCAGTGCAATAATGATCAGAGTCCTCTGTATTACCTGTAGATCATGACACCTCAGAATGTCAACCAAAGCGTCAGCAGTCCATCCAGTCTTTGATGCCCTTTGTCTATACAAGGTCATCAAACGAGTGGTGTGTCAGTCAATCTCAGCATATAAAATGTTTGGCAGGTTCTGGTTTGAAAATTCACTGGCGCTCTGCATACATTTGGAAATGACAGACAACAAAGGACAGTATTACGAAGTTATCACAAGTTTGGAACACAGTATTACAATTTAATTCAGTATAACTAATATATTAAAGCAGATCAAATGTGTGTATAAACAGCATTGCAAGTTTACCTGGGACTCCATGCGCAGAGCAGGCCAGAGATCAAGGATCTCCTTTACAGGTGACGTGTCGATGACTATACCCTGGTGCCGCAGGGCAAATGTGGTCTGCATCTTCCTATCGATCAGGGGTAAGTTCCTTTCCCTCTACTGAACTTCTTGGACCATTTCCTGCCTCAGCATTTCAAGACTTTCCGAGTCCTCTCCAAGGGGAACATTTGGCAGAAAAGTACATTCTGCCTGGTCTCTTTAGGTTTGAGTGCGAAGGTTCATTCTCTGGATTGATTCTGCTTCTTTTTCCTGCGCTTTACGGAAACCTCCTGACATCCTGCTCTCCTGTCGCAGAACTTGGTTCTGTAGTTACCCATCTTGAATTTGATGCCGTTCTTCCATCCAGTGTCAGATCCTGCCTCTTTCAGACAGGGGTGTTTCGTTACAAGAGCTTCAGCTGCCTTTCCTATCTCTCTGTCATTAGAAACTGTACACAGTAGAAGCAACTTTCTCTAAGATATCATGTTTTTGGTCTCTAGATAACTGAAGTAATTTCCATTCCTTTCAAAGGCAGCACTTCCTTCTCTAAGCTTCAACTCTACCTCTAATGCAAAAGTAGGCATGGGAAAAACGTCTGGCGGCCATCTACTGAGGCGCTCTGGGGAAGACACATCTGAAAGTATTTATGTGTCAGCTGTAGAACTTGTATTTCCTCCTTCCACTTTTTTAAATGTAACCTTTATTTAACTAGGCAAGTCAGTTAAGAACAAATTCTTATTTACAATGACGGCCTACCCCGGCCAAACCTGTATGACGCTGGGCAAATTGTGCACTCACCTATGGGACTCCCAATCACAGCCAGATGTGATGCAGCCAATGTGATGCACTAAAAGGTGCAGTGTTGCCTTATTTGGCAACTTCTCAATGTCCATCAAGCAGGTAAGTTGTCCATCAAAGTTAGGGTCTTCATACTGCAAACTTGGCATTCAAATTGTTTATCTAGTCATCAACAGATGCTGGACTGGAGCTGAGGTTTATCTTCCTTATATGGTCAGCATCAACAATGCAAAGTGTCATGGTTTGTGGAGCTGCAGCTGCCATTGCTGAGGAAGAACAACATTGAGAGGTTGCACTTGGAATATCAAAACAATACACATGGTAACACTAGGTGCATAATGGCTTCATTAGACAAATAATGACTCATCATAAATCATTTAACTCTGTCTCACTCGTATTAACCCATTGGGGGGTCAACAGCAGCTGGCCATCAATGTTGTATGCAGAAAAGGTGACTGTCGTTGAGCTCAGATTGCAATTGGACAGACAGGCTAACTTTTGTAGATGATAGCCCGTAGGAACAAAGATGTTCTACATACCATGACACAAAGTGACTGCAGAGAAAATAAATTAATCAGAGCAATTATGTCAGAACTGAGGCAGCCCCACACTGACTCCAACTGATATAAACATGTTATGTTGTCCATCCCGGATAATTTCAACCTAAGCTTACCTTTACCTTTTGGGCGGCAGGAAGCCTACTGGTTGGAGCGTTTGGCCAATAACCGAAAGGTTGCTAGATCGAATCCCTGAGCTGACAAGGTAAAAATCTGTCATTAGGGTTGGAATCTAGTTTTACTATTCATTCAGAGAATTACAGAAAATGATATTCATGACTTTAGATTTGTTTCACACCCAAGAAAAATATCAATGTCAGAAAATAACCATATGTTATTTGAATAGTACATAACTAATTCAGAATTAGTTTTGTTTTTCAAAAATCTAAGTACTGCATTGTAATTAGGCAGCATGCCACTGAATCAAGCTTAGGCTGTGCTATTTTGTGCACCTGTCATGTTGCACTAGCAAGCTAGACAAGTAGCGTTGCTAGCAAGCAAGCTAGACAAGTAGCGTTGCTAGCAAGCAAGCTAGACAAGTATTGCAAGCAAGCTAGACAAGTAGCGTTGCTAGCAAGCAAGCTAGACAAGTAGCGTTGCAAGCTAGCTAGACAAGTAGCGTTGCAAGCTAGCTAGACAAGTAGCGTTGCAAGCTAGCTAGACAAGTAGCGTTGCAAGCTAGCTAGACAAGTAGCGTTGCAAGCTAGCTAGACAAGTAGAGTTGCTAGCCAGCTAGACAAGTAGAGTTGCTAGCAAGCTAGACAAGTAGAGTTGCTAGCAAGCTAGACAAGTAGCGTTGCTAGCAAGCTAGACAAGTAGAGTTGCTAGCAAGCTAGACAAGTAGAGTTGCTAGCAAGCTAGACAAGTAGATTTGCTAGCAAGCCAACATAGTTGCACATAACCAGGAAATATGGCATATCTAATAAGAACATTTTACAAAATATGCTTCCCCCCCAAAAAAATCACATATGACACAGAAGTCTTTGTTCATGCAACTAGCTAGGTAACATTATACATCAACACTTTGAGTTGAGTTAACTAACGTTAGCTAACTTACGTGTTTGGCGCGTTTTACATTTCGCATAGGGATAGTGGTCTTGACAATGTATATATTCTCCAAAGAAATTCTACCACACAAATAATGTTAAAACATTCAAATGTATAGCTATCGTTATCTATCGAAGCAAAGTAATGAACTTACCGCGTGAACCCTCAGGGGACAGTGTGCACTTGTCTGACTTCAGTCACTTTCATGTCACGCTCGCTCCCAGAGCTTACCTGCATTTAATGTCCAGCTTTCATTAATTACTTTAAACTGATTATGAATCATCAACGCTACCTAACTTTACTTCCCCACCACCAGCATTTTCAAATCATACTATCTGACGTTAGCTCGAGCCAGCTCACCTACCTGGCGCCTAGCTAACCTTAGCCCTGCTGGCACTTGCCAGTTAGCCAGATTGCTAGTTTGACAGATTTCCATTTGAAGTTTGACAAATATGACACGCACAATAAAAGTTAATAACCACGAGTACATTTTTAACATTAAGAAAGTATTCACTGTCGCAGGGACCGTCAACCATGTTGGAAAGATTTTGAAATGCCACACAAGGTAAGTGCCTTTGAACATCGACATGCAGTACCAGTCAATCGTTTGGACAAACCTTATTTTTACTATTTTCTACATTGTAAAATAATAGTAAAGACATCAATACTATGAAATAGCACATATTGAATCATGTAGTAACCCAAAAAGTGTTAAGTCAAATATATTTTAGATTTTATATTCTTCAAAGTAGCCATCCTGTAACTTGATGACAGCTTTGCACACTCTTGGCATTCTCTCAACCAGCTTCATAAGGTATGCATTTCAATTAACAGGTGTGCCTTGTCTCCCAAATTCTTCCAAATGGTCTTCAGTACAACCCCCGCAGCCGCACTCCTTTGAGAAGAAGTATGTGTGTGCGTGCAGGTGTGCATTAGTATCCAGGAGCCTATATTGTGCCAGTGGTCTGTAACAGTAGTTCAGAGTGACTGGCCCCTCCGCCTCTAGCCATACAGTCTCATAAAGCAGGGTTTACCAAACTCGGTCCTGGGGTACCCCTTGGGTGCACGATTCAAATAATCAAAACGTGATGATGAGTTGTTTTTTTGAATCAGCTGTGTAGTGCGAGTGCAAAAATCTAAACGTGGACCAAGTTTGGGAAAACCTGTCATAAGGGATAATGACTTTCTGATCAGATATTTACAGAGTAGCATTAGTAAATAGCATTAAGGCCCTCAGTTTCTCTCAGTTAGTCCCTCACACCCAGAGATACTTTCTCTAGCACTCACATGTTAGATGTGAGTCCCAGTCAGTGTGTTTACCAGTCTCGTGCTTGGCGACAGTATCGGGTAATCCAGTATGTACACTGTGGACAAGACCCAGTGGGGGGTGTCCTGTGTCTGGGGGAGAGTGTGTGACTGGGGATTGACTGTCCACTACAGGATATGACTAGACAGATGTCTGGAGATTGACTATCCACTACAGGATATGACTAGACAGATGTCTGGGGATTGACTGTCCACTACAGGATATGTACATACCATACACAAGCATGCTGAGGTTAGCAGGGGGTTGCCAGTTCCAGCTCCAATCCTCCTTTGATGTGAGGTGTTTTTAATCTCTAAAACTGGAGGTGCTGGACTTCCTTTAATATAAATTGTGATTTTTTAGTTTGTCTTGTCAGGTTGAGTTTTGCTGTGTGTGTTTACATAATTAGTCTGTGTCTGTGGATACATGTTTAGTCTGTGCAAATATGCATGCGTGTGTGTGTGTGTGTGTGTGTGTGTGATTAGTGAGCTGTGGAGCAGACCGTAGCTACTCTGTCTGTTGATGAGTCTCTTTTTTCTGCATAAAGGCCACAAGGACAGGCTTCCATCATGAAGGAACATACATTCTCTCTCTCCCTCTCCAGTAGATACCGTATGACTGATATTACTGATCACTCTCCAGTAGATATGACTGGTATTACTGATCACTCTCCAGTAGATACAGTATGACTGATATTACTGATCACTCTCCAGTAGATACCGTATTACTGATCACTCTCCAGTAGATACCGTATTACTGATCACTCTCCAGTAGATACCGTATTACTGATCACTCTCCAGTAGATATGACTGGTATTACTGATCACTCTCCAGTAGATATGACAGGTATTACTGATCACTCTCCAGTAGATATGACTGGTGTTACTGATCACTCTCCAATAGATATGACTGGTGTTACTGATCACTCTCCAGTAGATATGACTGGTGTTACTGATCACTCTCCAGTAGATATGACTGGTGTTACTGATCACTCTCCAGTAGATATGACTGGTGTTACTGATCACTCTCCAGTAGATATGCCTGGTGTTACTGATCACTCTCCAGTAGATATGCCTGGTGTTACTGATCACTCTCCAGTAGATATGACTGGTGTTACTGATCACTCTCCAGTAGATATGCCTGGTGTTACTGATCACTCTCCAGTAGATATGCCTGGTGTTACTGATCACTCTCCAGTAGATATGCCTGGTGTTACTGATCACTCTCCAGTAGATATGCCTGGTGTTACTTATCACTCTCCAGTAGATATGACTGGTGTTACTTATCACTCTCCAGTAGATATGACTGGTGTTACTTATCACTCTCCAGTATACATAGGGTGTCCACATTTTTTTATTTAGACCAATTGGTAAATATAGCCCTGTGGTCAATATACGGTTCAACCACTGTTTGGATTCTGACTGTGTAGGATCACAAGGAGGTTAAGTTTTGATAATCTCCCTCTCTGTTTCTTTCTTTCTCTCTTTCACCCCCTCTTTCTCTCGCTGAAGCTTTTGCCTTCTATCTCTCCGTCTTTCTTTCTCCATCTTTATCGCTCTCCATCTTTCTTTCTCTCTCGCTCTCTCACTTCATATCTTTTCTCTCTGTCTGTCTGCCTGTCTCCACCTGTCCTTCTCCCTCTGTCCCTCTGTCTGTCTGTCTGTCTGTCTCTCTCTCTCTCTCTCTCTCTGCCTCTCTCTCTCTCTCTCTCTCTCTCTCTCTCTGCCTCTCTCTCTCTCTCTCTCTCTCTGCCTCTCTCTCTCTCCTCTCTCGCCTCTCTCTCTCTCTCTCTCTCTCTCTCTCTCTCTCTCTCTCTGCCTCTCTCTCTCTCTCTCTCCTCTCTGCCTCTCTCTCTCTCTCTGCCTCTCTCTCTCTCTCTTCTCTCTCTGCCTCTCTCTCTCTCTCTCTCTCTCTCTCTCTCTCTGCCTCTCTCTCTCTCTCTCTCTCTGCCTCTCTCTCTCTGCCTCTCTGCCTCTCTCTCTCTCTGCCTCTCTCTGCCTCTCTCTCTCTCTCTCTCTCTCTCTCTCTGCCTCTCTGCCTCTCTCTCTCTCTCTCTGCCTCTCTGCCTCTCTCTCTCTCTGCCTCTCTCTGCCTCTCTCTCCCTCTCTCTCTCTCTCTCTCTCTCTCTCTCTCTCCCTCTCTCTCTCTCTCTCTCTCTCTGTGTCTCTCTCTCTCATCACAGTCCTCTGGCCGTTTTCCCAATATTTATAATAGAAAAGAGAGAGGGCAAATAGAATGGACTGCCAGGAGGAATCACACACTGCTGACTCCTCTCAGAAACATTAAGTGACTGGGGACTAGAGCTGTGTGTGTGTGTGTCCGTGTTAACCAGATTACAGTGCGTAACACACCTCTCTGTACAAAGACGGTTTTATTTACTCAATGTGTTCTCTTCCTGTTTCCCTGCTGGCCGCAGGCGGCCCCAAACAATCACACATATTCTCTCAGGATCAAAAGAGAGAAGACGTTTCTCTCTCAATGACATACACAAAGACACACACACATGCTGCCTTTTCCCCTCTCCTTTCAACATGAAATTAACTCTCTCAACAAGCTGATGAGATTATAACTTTTTTACATATGAAACATTTCTTGTCTTGTGTGTCTGTGAGGATTGTTTTCTTCTGTGATTAATAATTGGCTGTTGCCCAGGTTGCAAAATATCATGGGCATTACCATCTGGCATTAATCTTTTCAGTCATCACAGTTCTACTTATAGCATTAGTGAATTACAGTCGGTATATCATACACACATGCTAATTTATTAACTGTATATCTGAATATTGCAACTATCTTACTAAATCATACAGTGTAAGCAGTACAGTAGAACGGATGTGCCATATGATCCAAGATTCATGAATGCAATTATGGGCTGAGCTAGTTCATGCAGTCAATCAGACTGATATTTCCAATGTTAACATTTAACTCAAGCTGCAGAGCCATTAGATCGGAAGGGCCATAAAAAATTTGACTTTTCTGTGTTTTCAGTAAATATGTCTACTTCAAAAGTCTATATTTATTTTGCTGTGTGCGAGAGAGGAGTTGTTTAATGACTGGCGTTGTGCCCCTATATTAATGGATAAAAGCCCCCCACCTCTCTCTCTTTCTCTCTTTCTCCTCAGTGGGTAAGAGTGGATCTGAGCATCTCGGTGCGGTCAGGCTCTACCTATCTCTGCAGGTTAATAAGTCCCCATCTCCAAAAATAGGGCTGCTGTCCTCCCCACAGCACAACACAACACGACACAACACGCAACACAACGTGACCATGCAACACAGCACGGCACAACACGACCACGCAACACAGCACGACCACGCAACACAGCACGACCATGCAACACAGCACGACCACGCAACACAGCACGACCACGCAACACAGCACGACCACGCAACACAGCACGACCACGCAACACAGCACGACCACGCAACACAGCACGACCATGCAACACGACACAACACGACCACACGACACAGCACGACCATGCAACACGACACAACATGACCATGCAACACAGCACGACCATGCAACACGACACAACACGACCACACAGCACGACCATGCAACACGACACAACACGACCACACAACACAGCACGACCATGCAACACGACACAACATGACCATGCAACACAGCACGGCACAACACCACCACGCAGCACAACACGGCCAAGCAACACAACACACCACGACCACACACCACGACCACGCAACACAACACGGCACAACACGACCACGCAACACAACACGGCACAACACGACCACCCAACACAACACAACACGACCACACAACACGACCACGCAACACAACACGGCACAACACGACCACCCAACACAACACAACACGACCACACAACACAACACGACCACGCAACACAACACGACTACGCAACACAACATGACACAACACGACCGCGCAACACAACACGGCACAACACGACCACGCATCACTGCAAGCATCTCACTGCAGGGGAGGTGGAGAATAGTACAGTATACTCTTTCTCTTTCTCTCTTTTTCTCTCTTCCTCTCTCTGTCCTTCACTTGTTCTTTTTTGGTTTCATCAGAGTGTTTTCTTCAGCCAGGAGAAATCCAACTTTTGATAAGACCTTGAACTTTACTACTGAGCTCCATCTGGGGAGAGACAAAGACAACAGGAAGAAATATAAAAGAAAGGGGATGGACAGAAAGAGAGAGAGAGTAAGAGAGAGAGAGTGTGTTTTATTGAAGCCTCTGGATATGCGTGACTGGATTTGTGTTAGAAGAGCTGAACCACGGTGGTTTCACAGTGTTTTCTCAGGGTTAGCCCACCTCAGTGTTTTCTCAGGGTTAGCCCACCTCAGTGTTATCCCAGGGTTAGCCCACCTCAGTGTTATCCCAGGGTTAGCCCACCTCAGTGTTATCTCAGGGTTAGCCCACCTCAGTGTTATCCCAGGGTTAGCCCATCTCAGTGTTATCTCAGGGTTAGCCCACCTCAGTGTTATCCCAGGGTTAGCCCACCTCAGTGTTATCCCAGGGTTAGCCCACCTCAGTGTTATCCCAGGGTTAGCCCACCTCAGTGTTATCCCAGGGTTAGCCCACCTCAGTGTTATCTCAGGGTTAGCCCACCTCAGTGTTATCCCAGGGTTAGCCCACCTCAGTGTTATCTCAGGGTTAGCCCACCTCAGTGTTATCCCAGGGTTAGCCCACCTCAGTGTTATCTCAGGGTTAGCCCACCTCAGTGTCATCTCAGGGTTAGCCCACCTCAGTGTCATCTCAGGGTTAGCCCACCTCAGAGTTAACTCAGGGTTGGATCACGCTTGGTTTAGATTTAAATATTGAATTGATTTAGCAAGAGTTGACCGGGACATCACAGCAGGTGTCTGAGTGTTCTCCAACCCATTCTACTCCTGGAGTGAAACCAGTAACTCTACCACCACCATCACCACACAGGGAGGAATCTGGCACAGTGACAATGCCCAGAAACTCACCTTGTCTGAGGCTACCACCAGCAAACACACAGTATTGAAAGTAAATCCTGACAGTCTGGCGTAACACCTGTGATACAGCCAGAAAACTGAACCAATACTCTGAATTGTAGTCTTCCAATTGTCTTTGGATGTCTGTAGGAGAAAATTGTGAAATACATCAGATGAATCATAGGACTCACCAAAAGTAACGCCAAGTTAGTCTTAGAGGACATTCAGGCTGTTTCAGACATTTAGATGGGCAATTTCTGTACCAGAAATGTTATTTATCTGTGTGTTGGAGGTGAGCAGGTTAGAGTCCGAGAGGGACAGGTGTGTGGTGGTGGCCTTGGGGTGACAGGTGCAGTAACAGCCAGGTGTAGAAAGCAGTCACCTTGGCTGTGTGCTGGTTGAGTAATGAGGAGCTTTTTTTCTTCCAGACTACCAAAACACTGCTGTCAGATTTATTTGCTGAACGTGCCGACAACTATAATCTTTTTATCTTTGTTTACCCTTCCTCCCTTCGTTCCCCTCATTCTTTAGGAGACAAAAACACACCTACGCTGCGCCCCTCACCTCCCGACTGCTGACACCGGCATGTTTTCTGTCATGTTGCTTTGTGAGGCAAAAGGTGTTCAGAGAGGAGATACATAACTTTTTTTAGGGGGTAGATCAGCTTTAATATTGCAGATAGATTGTAGCCTCCATCAATATAATACTCTGCATCATTTCGAATTCCCCACATATATTTTTTGTAAATATATACAGTAACAGTCAAAGGTTTTGACACACCTACTCATTCAACCGTTTTGTTGAAACGCCTGATGTTTATTAACAGTGAGAATCGCAGAATGGTGAACTTAACTAAACGACGGAGAGTTTTGACTGTGTGATTGCTTCTTGTGTAAATATTTTCTGTCTGGATTTGAATGATTTCTTTATTTGTATTATTTTATTAATTGTAGAATAAAAATGAAGACATCAAAACTATGAAATAACACACATGGAATCATGTAGTAAACAAAAAAAGTTTTAATCAATGTTAATCGATTTTAGATTCTTCAAAGTAGCCACCCTTTGCTTTGATGACCGGTTTGCACACTCTTGGGATTTTCTCAACCAGCTTCATGAGGTAGTCACCTGGAATGCATTTCAATTAACAAGTGTCCCTTGTTAAAAGTGCATTTGTGGAATTTCTTTCCTTCTTAATGCATTTGAGCCAATCAATTGTGTTGTGACATGGTAGGGGTGGTATACAGAAGATAAACTTTTAGTCCATATTATGGCGAGAACAGCTCAAATAAGCAAAGTGAAACAACAGTCCATGGTTACCTTAAGACCTGAATGTCAGTCAATACGGAACATTTCTTCAAGTGCAGTCACAAAAATCATCAAGCGCTATGATGACACTGGCTCTCATGTGGACCGCCACAGGAAAAGAAGACCCAGAGTTACTTCTGCTGCAGAGGATAAGTTCATTAGAGTTACCAGCTTCAGAAATTGCAGCCCAAATAAATGCTTCACAGAGTTCAAGGAACAGACACCATCAACTGTTCAGAGTAGACTGCGTGAATCAGGCCTTCATGGTCAAATTGCTGCAAAGAAACCACTACTAAAGGACACCAATAAGAAGAAGAGACTTGCTTGGGTCAAGCAACATGAGCAATGGACATTAGACCATTGGAAATCTGTCCTTTGGTCTGATGAGTTCAGAGGTGAGATTTCTGTTTCACCCGCCTTGTCTTTGTGAGACACAGAGTAGGTTAACGGATGATCTCCGCATGTGTGGTTCCCAACGTGAAACATGGAGGAGGAGGTGTGATGGTATGGTGGTGCTTTGATGGTGACACTGTCAGGGATTTATTTAGAATTCAAGGCACACTTAACCAGCATGGCTACCACAGTATTCTGCAGTGATACACCATCCCATCTAGCTTAGAGAATGCCAAGAGTGTGCAAGGCAAAGGGTGGCTAGTTTATAGAATATAAAATATATTTAGATTTGGTTAAAAATGTTTGGTTACTTCATGATTCCATATGTGTTATTTCATAGTTGTGATGTCTTCGCTATTATTCTACATTGTAGAAAATAGTAAAAATAAAGAAAAGCCCTTGAATGAGTAGGTGTGTCCATACTTTTGACTGATACTGTATGTTTAAAAAAAATATGTCCCTTTATTATTTTCCCCTTCCCCTAATTGGAGTAAACTAACGGACAACAACAATAAGGCTTCTACTTCCAGCTTATTCATACTACAGTCGTGGCCAAAAGTTTTGAGAATGACGCAAATATAAATTTTTGCTGCTTCAGTGTCTAGATATTTTTGTCAGATGTTACTATGTAATTTTTTATAATTATTTTATAATTACAAGCATTAAGTGGCTTCTTTGCTGCCCTTCCTGACACCAGGCCATCCTCCAAAAGTCTTTGCCTCACTGTGCGTGCAGATGCACTCACACATACCTGCTGCCATTCCTGAGCAAGTTCTGTACTGGCGGTGCCCCGATCCCACAGCTGAATCAACTTTAGGAGATGGTCCTGGATCTTTCTGGACTTTCTTGGGCACCCTTCTTCACAACAATTGAACCGCTCTCCTTGATGTTCTTGATGATCCAATAAATGGTTGATTTAGGTACGATCTTACTGGCAGCAATATCCTTGCCTGTGAAGCCCTTTTTGTGCAAAGCAATGATGACGGCACATGTTTCCTTGCAGGTAACCATGGTTGACAGAGGATGAACAATGATTCCAAGCACCGCCCTCCTTTTGCAGCTTCCAGTCTGTTCTTCGACTTACTCAATCAGCATGACAGAGTGATCTCCAGTCTTGTCCTCATCAACACTCACACCTGTGTTAACGAGAGAATCACTGACATGATGGCAGCTGGTCCTTTTGTGGCAGGGCTGAAATGTAGTTGAAATGTTTTTGGGGGTTTTTAGTTCATTTGCATGGCAAAGAGGGACTTTGCAATTCATCTGATCACTCTTCATATCATTCTGGAGTATATGCAAATTGCCATCATACAAACTGAAGCAGCAGACTTTGTGAAAATTTATATTTGTGTCATTCTCAAAACTTTTGGCCACGACTGTATATACCTTTTACGGACAAAATGTATTTTTACAATAGTTATCTTGTGTATAGTTTTAATCCCATCCTTCAGCTTTCCTCAACTCCTCCCATTTATCTCTGAAGACTATCCGGATTTGATTTCTATTTCCCATATATTTTTAATTGTGCTGTTTCACAAAAGTTTTGAATCTATATACATTTTACGGACCCAGTATATTTTACATTAGTTATCTTGTTATTTTTAGTCCCACCCTTCAGCTCCACTCAACCCTCCCATCTATCTCTTAACACCATCCAGTTTTGATTTCTATTTGCCATATATTCTTTAACTGTGGTGTTATGTTTTACAAAAGTTTTGAACCTTTCTATTCTCATAGTATCTACAGATTGTAAATTAATTGTTTAAGAATTGTTTTTGTTGCTAAAAGTATTATTATATTATTGATCAACTGATTATGACTTTTCAAATCATCCAGCAGTGCTATTTGCATAGTTAGCTCCAGGTAAATGTTACAATTCTTTAGCCATTCCTGAACCTGCAACCAAAAACAAGCTACATATGGACAGTATCAAAACAAATTATTGATTGATTCTGTCTCTTAGCAGCTAAATATGCAGAGCTGGGATGGTTGTATCCCCCATACATATATATAACATTCTATTGGTTCTATTGAAGTACAAGTTCCTGAATTTTCCCCCTTCCACTTGACTCTTCCATTTTTGCGGTCAGAACATTCTGATCAAACCTACTCATTGGCCAGAGCGTCCAGTGTGCGCTCTGAGCGATCCGAGAGCAAAGCGCTCTGAATATACATACCGATAATCTAACAGCACAGTTGCAGTCACCAACGCTCTGGATAACATAACAGCCAGACCAGCTCTTCTAAGGAGAGTAATGTTGAGTGAGCTGTTCTCTCATTTGTGTCTGGATGTAGCTAGCATGTTTGCTTTGGGGCTTGACTGCTGTTAGTACAGAATGCTTGGATCAAAGCTTGGATCAACCCTTAAAGAGATGGGTGGGGCTAAACCTTAAGAGGGTGTGAATGATTCTGAATGGGTGAAGACAAAGAAGGGCTCTCCAGTAGTAGTATCAAAACATTCAAAGGGTATTTTCTCAAAAGTGAGTTTACGAGTTTATCAACTTTCAAAGCAGAGTTACTTTCCCATTGTTCCTCATCTGTAATGTATGATTTTCATTTTCTAGCTCAGAGTCTTTAATCCAATGTAAAAAACACAATTTCAAATTTTGCTACAATAAGACCGATTTGAGCCAGTCGGTCACATATTTGACCTCTCAGCTTCCCTATGAAATCTAACCATTTCAAACAGAAAACCGAAGGATGATGGCCATGTAACAAAGAACAACCAGCAATAACATATACATGATCAAATACAAATCTTGAATTCTCCAATTACATTGAATGAGTTACAGGAAAAAATACAAACCCTCCATCCCAAAAAGGCATGTGGTGTTGATGGTATCCTCAATTAAATTATAAAATATACAGACTATATATTCCAATTTGCTATACTTAAACTCTTTAACATCATCCGTAGCTCTGGCATCTTCCCCAATATTTAGAACCAAGGACTGATCACCCCAATCCACAAATGTGACCTCAATAGCTACCATGGGATATACATCAATAGCATCCTTGGAAAAATCCTCTGCATTATTATTTACAGCAGACTTGTACATTTCCTCAGTGAAAACAATGTACTGAACAAATGTCAAATTGGCTTTTTACCAAATTACTGTACGACAGACCACGTATTCACCCTGCACACCTTAATTGACAAACAAACCAAAGCATAGGCAAAGTCTTCTCATGCTATGTTGATTCCAAAAAAAGCTTTTGACTCAATTTGGCATGATGGTCTGCTATACAAATGGATGGAAACACTGTGTTTGGGGGGAAAACATGAGACATTATGTACATCCATGTACTCAAACAACAAGCGTGCAGTTAAAATAGGCAAAAAAACACATACATTTCTTTCCACTGGGCAGTGGGGTGAGACAGGGATGCAACTTAAGCCCCACCCTCTTCACCATTATATCAACAAATTGGTGAGGGCACAGTCTGCAGCACCTGGCATCACCCTACTGGAATCTGAAGTCAAATGTCTACTGTTTGCTGATGTAACGTCTGCTGCCAAGTCAAACTCTCAAATACGTAGATCCACTGAACGCAGCTCACTTTCCAGTCCACTTTCCAGCTCACACTCTCAAACACATAGATCCTCTGAACGCAGCTCACTATCTAGACCCCAATCACCTGAATTCTGATCACCTGTTCACATACCTGTATGTCATTATCACACACTATTTAGTTCAGTTCTTTGCACCCCATTATTGTGAGGTATTGTTTGTTTTGTGACACTTCTATTCGGAGCTCTGTTTTTCCTGTAATGTAATCCTCCCGTGTATGACAGTTTTGGCCTGCCTCACTAACAACACCTTTTGCCTATTCCCTCCCTGTACTTTAGCCTATCAGATTTCCTGTTTTCAACCTATTGCCTGATCTCCTAGACAACGTTACTAGCCGTTTCCATGCCTGTACTGTTGCCTTTTTGGACCCCCTGTGTATGAGCTTCTGCCTGCCCCTGGAACCAGCTACCTGCCTCCTCCTGTGGTCCTTTACCAATAAATGCCTGCTGCGCCCTGCGCTTGAAACCAGTTCTCTGTCTCCCATCGTGTTAATTTCTGTCCCCAAGCAAGGAGGGCCTACAGCAGCACCTACGTAGATCTTCTACACAGATTCTGTCAGACCTGGGCCGTAACAGTAAATCTCAGTAAGACAAAAATAATGGTGACCCAGAAAAGATACAGTTGCCAGGACCAAAAATGCAAATTCCGTCTAGACACCTTTGCCCTAGAACTAACAAAAAATGATACATACCTCAGCCTAAACATCAGCGCCACAGGTAACTTCCACAAAGCTGTGAACGAGCTGACAGACAAGGCAAGAAGGGCCTTTTATGCCATCAAAAGAAACATCAAATTCGACATCCCATTTAGGATCTGGCAAAAAAGTACTTGAATCAGCTATAGAACCCATTGCCCTTTATGGTTGTGAGGTCTGGGGTTCCGCTCACCGACCAATAATTCACAAAATGAGACAAACACCAAATTGAGACTCTGTATGCAGAATTCTGCAAAAATATCCTCGATGTACAATGTAAAACACCCAATAATGCACGCAGAGCAGAATTAGTCCGATACCTGCTAATTATCAAAATCCAGAAAAGAGCTGTTAAATTCTACAACCATCTAAAAGGAAGCGATTCCCAAACCTTCCATAACAAAGCCATCACCTACAGAGAGATGAACCTGGAGAAGAACCACCTAAGTAAGCTGGTCCTGGGGCTCTGTTCACAAACACAAACAGACCCCACAAGAGCCCCCGGACAGCAACACAAGATCCAACCAAATCATGAGAAAACAAAAAGATAATTACTTGACATATTGGAAAGGATTAACAACCAAAAAACAGAGCATTACTAAAATGCTACTTGGCCCTAAACAGGGAGTTGCTCAGTAGCAGAATACCTGACTACTGTGACTGACCCAAACTTAAGGAAATCTTTGTTTATGTACAGAGTCTGTGAGCATAGCCTTGCTATTTAGAAAGGCTGCCATAGGCAGCTCACTGCCCACAAAATTAGGTAGAAACTGAGCTGCACTTCCTAACCTCTTGCCCAATTTATGACCATATTAGAGACACATATTTCCCTCAAATTACACAGATCCACAAAGAATTCGAAAACAAATCCAATTTTGATAAACTCTCATATTAATTGGGTGAAATTCCACAGTGTGCCATCACAGCAGCAAGATTTGTGACCTGTTGCAACAAGAAAAGTGCAACCAGTGAAGAACAAACACCACTGAATATGCAACCCAGATTTATGTTTATTTATTTTCAATTTTTACAACACTGTAATATGACATTTGAAATGTCTTCATTCTATGGGAACTTCTGTGAATGTAATAATTACTGTACATTTTTATTGTTTATTTCACTTGTTTATTATCTAC
This sequence comes from Oncorhynchus kisutch, assembly GCF_002021735.2. Lineage (NCBI taxonomy): Eukaryota > Metazoa > Chordata > Actinopteri > Salmoniformes > Salmonidae > Oncorhynchus > Oncorhynchus kisutch. Next base: position 75,078,299 of record NC_034188.2, on the reverse strand, counting down.
TTCACTTGCTTTGGCAATGTTAACATATGTTTCCCAAGCCAATAAAGCCCTTGAATTGAATTGAGAGAAAACAGGGGAAAATGAGCATTAAGGGAAGAGGGAGGGAAAAAGGGATTTTTGAAGGGGCGGGGAAAAGAGAAATTGGCTAGTGCTGAGGGATAGAGAAAGGGGAGAGGGCATGGGAGAATAAGTAGGGTTAAGATAGTTACTGTAATTGCCTGTTAGTGTCCATAATGGCTAACTGTCTCTGCAGTGCTTCCTTTTCGTTAGGCTGATACATTCATCACAGCCTCCTGTATTGACCTTATTTATCACAGTTTCATTTCCTACAAAGTTATTTTTTTATTCACAACTGTTTCTCTTCTCCTCCCATCTGCCTTACGGGATCTTCAGCTTCCTCCGCTTGCCCGATGAGTTGCATGCACCAGCCAGGCGAGCTGGTGCTCGCCGAATTAATCAGGCATTACGGCAATGCCGGGAGTGATGTTTTGAGTCAAATCCATGACTCTGCCGGCTTAATTAGCGGTGAAATGGCGGAGAGTAATTGTCACGGCAGTGAGCAAGGGTGTAAAAGGTCAGGTGTGCATGTTCTAAACCTCACCTCGACAGGATCACATTAGCCTGTAGGGCCTGTAGGACGACTCTATTCCCTCCATCCACTGGGAAATAATTGAAAAATATATTCAGTGCCCTTAAACTACCCCTCATTAATGATAAGGTGAAATGACATGGGAAAGCTATTATTATGACAATGTACTATCAATTATATTATAAATGTGAATTAAATTGGGTCAATACACCTTTGTCAATGTATGACTCTATGATAGCAGCTTGGTTGAAATAGGTCTGTGATATCTACACCATCTATTTCCTCCACAGCTCCTCCCTTCTCAACATTACTCAGGCCTATCATAATCACACAGCACTTTGGGCCTACGGCTCCTCCATACAGTGTCTGCTCTCAGACTGCTCCTGAATGGACACATGAAAGCCGGTGGCCTAATCACTCTTATTATGTGCAGAGATGCTAGTACTTTGAAAAACCATTGGATAAAAAAAACCCAGCTTCATAAACACACTGATGTGGAATAGATTCAGGGCATACTGCTCTGGGTTGGTCAAAGCTCTTTATTGCCTTACTATTTTTTCATTGAAATTGTTAAAAGCATTATAACAAATAATATGGCAACAAATATCTTGTACTGTTGTGCATCTGTCCAGCATGGAGTGTGTCTCTAGTCTAGACCATAGGGCACATGTTTGTGTCTAGAGTTGTTTGTTGCTCTTTTCGTTGCTTTGTAGAGATAACTGGTCTTCTGTGGATAACATGCCACTGTTGTGGCATTTTTGCTCAGAGCACGGGGCTCTTGTTTAGAGCACAGTGTCTTTGAATGCTGTTCACATGCACCCCATTGTGTTGCTTTCAGTTTTTCTCGATGTGTTGCTCTCTGTGTTTCTCTCTGTGGAGTCTGATGTAAGATCCTGTGTCTCAGAGGAGAGCTGTGTCCAAAGCATTCCTACAAAGATCCCGTCTGGTTTTATCTAGTGGAGCGCGCTGCCAGAAAGGTCAGGGTATTTGAATTTCTGCTCAGGTCTAAAAAAAAAAGCAAATAATAAAGCCAGGTTAAATCAAACAAGCAGCGAGAGAGAAAAAAGGAGCGGCACATTAATTTCTGACATGTTCTCAAGATATAACAAAAAAGAAGAAGAAGCTCTGTACCTTTGGTAATCGTGTTTTCTCAAGACAGGCATGAGTTTTATCAAGGCGGTGAACCAACTTCCCTCCATTCACAAACAGATGTTATCACATGGCATTTAAGCACTGCCAGAAGTACCCAATGAAGGTGTTTTTAAAATTGAGGTTGCAGGTGCGACGAGTCCCCCAAGGGCTCTCTCTCTCATCTTAAGGTGTTTCTTAAAACATACATCCTATTAGTGACAGTCTAAACCCTTCAGGCTGGAGAGGTAGAAGACAAACATCTCCACGCAGATCCAACAACATCTTCAAATGCCTGAGGATGGGGACGGAGTCCACACTGGTGTTCTTATCAGGGGAAACCTCTCAATCAGAGGCTGGTTTGGGCATTTCATATAGTTCTTTATTTTGTTTAACCTTTATTATACTGTTTTTTCTCATTGAAATAAAATCTATTTATCAAGAGAGGCCCATTCCTCCTGACAGAGCTGGTGTAACTGAGTCAGGTTTGTAGGCCTCCTTACTCGCACATGTTTTTTCAGTTCTGCCCACAAATTTTCTATAGGATTGAGGTCAGGGCTTTGTGATGGCCACTCCAATACCTTGACTTTGTTGTCCTTAAGCCACTTTGGAAGTATACTTGGGTCACTGTCCATTTGGAAGATCCATTTGCGACCAAGCTTTAACTTCCTGGCTGATGTCTTGAGATCTTTCTTCAATTTATCCACATTATTTTCCTGCCTCATGATGCCATCTATTTTGTGAAGTACACCAGTCCCTCCTGCATCAAAGCACCCCCACACAACATGATGCTGCCACCCCCGTGCTTCACGGTTGGGATGGTGTTCGTCGGCTTGCAAGCCTCCCCCTTTTTCCTCCAAACATAGTGATGGTCATTATGGCTGAACAGTTCTATTTTTGTTTCATCAGACCAGAGGACATTACTCCAAAAAGTATGTTCTTTGTCCCCATGTCCAGTTGCAAACCGTAGTCTGGCTTTTTTAATGGCTGTTTTGGAGCAGTGGTTTCTTCCTTGCTAAGCGGCCTTTCAGTTTATGTCGATATCGGACTCGTTTTACTGTGGATATAGATACTTTTGGACCTGTTTCCTCCAGAATCTTCACAAGGTCCTTTGCTGTTGTTCTGGGACTGATTTGCACCTTTCGCACAAAAGTACGTTCATCTCTAGGAGACAGAACACGTCTCCTTCCTGAGCGGTATGACGGCTGCGTGGTCCCATGGTGTTTATACTTGCGTACTATTGTTTGTACAGATGAACGTGGAACCTTCAGGCTTTTGAAAATTGCTCCCAAGTATGAACCAGACTTGTGGACGTCTACAATTTTATTTCTGAGGTCTTGGCTGATTTCTTTTGATTTTCCCATGATGTCAAGCAAAGAGGCACTGCGTTTGAAGGTAGGTCTTGAAATACATCCACAGGTACACCTCCAATTGACTCAAATGATGTCAATTAGCCTATCAGAAGCTTCTAAAGCCATGACATAATTTTCTGGAATTTTCCGAGCTGTTTAAAGGCACAGTCAACTTAGTGTATGTAAACGTCTGACCCACTGGAATTGTGACCCACTCTGACCCACTGAAATAATATGTCTGTAAACAATTGTTGTAAAATGTACTTGTGTCATGCACAAAGTAGATAACCGACTTGCCCAAACCATAGTTTGTTAACAAGAAATTTCAACTATATATATCACTCAAATCCACCAGTAATGTACATCGTGGTGGCGGAGGTGGTATTGGAGTTTTTATTTTATTACCTTTATTTAACTAGGCAAGTTAGTTAAGAAGAAATTCTTATTTTCAATGACAGCGGGTTAACTGCCTGTTCAGGGGCAGAACGACAGACCGGGGATTTGAACTTGCAACCTTTCGGTTACTAGTCCAATGCTCTAACCACTAGGCTACCCTGCCGCCCCAGGGTGGTATTGGAGTTGTGGTGGTATTGGAGTGGTGGTGTAGTGGTGGTGGTGTTGGGGTGGTGGTGTTGGGGTGGTATTGGAGTTGTGGTGGTGTTGGAGTGGTGGTGCAGGTGTGGTGGTGTTGGCCTATCCCAAATTGTAACAAATATATGTTTTTCATCGGAGACCACACAAAATGTGTACCTTCCTTTCTGATCTGATTCTGTGTTATGATTCATGTATTTACAATTAAATTAAATATTGTTACGATATATAGTTTCTGGTGCTTACTAGAACACTTATGTTTGTTTGTGTTTATATACTGACAGTGCCTTAAGTCTTAGACGTAGTGATTCCATTACTGAAGTGGATTCCCACTGTAATTACACATACACCCAGGGACAAAGGCTGTGTAATGTGAAGTGGCACTAGAGACAGCTGTACAAATTCTCTGATGTATGGACTTTTTTTTTCTCCTTCTCCTTCACTGAATGGCGGATAATGTACCCATAAGAAAGTGACACACATCTATTTAGGTCATTTTCACTTGGATGTGTATCACACAAAACACCCTAGTTTGGTGTTGTTAACAACCAACAATTTCCTCGTACAGAAATCACAGGATGGAATTGGGGCATTGCTGTTCACACCTGAGTCAGAGAACGCCGTGAGAAAGTGAAGGAGTTGAGGAGGAAATGGGCTGTTGTTGCCGTTTTAAAACCCCTTACCTTTGATAGAGAGATGGTATATAAAACGGTGAGCTAGCTAACTCCTGCTTCACGGCCCTCAGGGGCTTTGCTCAATTATGCCGTGCTAATCGTCCTACTGCTCATGGACTTTGTTTTGGCTGGGCCCAGGAAGTAGTGCTCTGCTGGCAGTTCAATAGTGGTCATTGATCAAGCCTGGTGGAGCGCTTTGAGACCTACAGGGAATGTTTGAGAGAGAAAAGAGGGGGAGAGAAAAGAGGTAGGGGAGATTAGCAAAATGAGAGTGTTTCTCTGAAAAACTAAAGAATGGAGATCCTCTGCCAGGAAAGGTGGTGTGTGTGTGTGTGTGTGTGTGTGTGTGTGTGTGTGTCTGTATTTCCAAGTGGGAGTTGCAGTTGGGGGAGGAAAGAAAAGCTGTTGTATTCATTTTTCACAAAGCCAGTCTCAGTTCACCCAGTAATTACATGCAGACTAAAAATGTATCAACAACTGAGAACACATGACTGACATTCTCTCTCTCTCTTTCTCCATCCCTCTTTCACACACTCCTTTCTCTATCGTAGTGAACAAACACAAGCCATGGATTGAGACGTCGTACCATGGGGTAATCACAGAGAACATGGACATCGTCCTACTGGACCCTCCCCTGGTGGCCCTGGACAAAGACGCCCCCGTGCCCTACGCAGGTATGGTACACCCCACTGCTGTGTGATTTGGTATTTTGGTATTTTATTAGCATCCCCATTAGCGAAAACAGCAGCAACTCTTCCTTGGGTCTACACAAAACATGAAAAGTGGTGGAATGGTGAGCGTACCAAGTACCAAGTTGTGATGAATGGTGAGCGAAGTATCAAGTTGTGATGAATGGGGGAGCGAAGTACCAAGTTGTGATGAATGGTGAACGAAGTACCAAGTTGTGATGAATGGGTGAGCGAAGTACCAAGTTGTGATGAATGGGTGAGCGAAGTACCAAGTTGTGATGAATGGGTGAGCGAAGTACCAAGTTGTGATGAATGGATTAGCGTCATTCATTCAGAGGACAATTTACTCGCTCTTAACTGCTGTGGTTGACCTTGGTTCTTGGAAGCTCTTGTAAATCATTAAAATGAAATGCATTAAGCCGGAACATGTTATTTCATACTTCTGCTTTCCAAGAAAATAAAACAGAATGTATAATTTCTTATTTAAAACCACTAGCTTTAAACTAGTACTACCAAACACATTCATATGAAAGCTATTCACTCCCTTATGTCCTTTAACCATGTATGAAACCAATACTAACATGTTTCCCTCTTAGTAGTGCAAATACAATTAGATTGAATCAATGTGATGGTGAACACTCTCCTATTGGGTTGCCAGTCCCAGTGGGTTGTCATTAGCTACAGGCTAACTGGCCAGCCTGGCTCCACTGCCTCCTGCCAGGCCTCTTGATGTGGCCAAGGCCTCAGTGTGGGGTTGGCTCCTGGGCTGGTGCCCACTCTCAGAACCCCTCAGGCTGGGTTGGAGCAGCTCTGATGTAGGCTGGCGAGAAGGATGGCTGGCTGGATATGGTTGTCTGAGTTTTCCTTCTAGTATGTGGAGACAGTGTAGTGGCCTGAGAGGGTTGCCTGTAATGGCCACCCTACAGGGAGAGAGAGAGAAATAACATATGGAATCATGTAGTAACCAAAATATGAAAATAATTGTGGCCCATTTGCCAGGACCACGAACACAAATTCCATCTAGACACCGTTGCCCTAGAGCACACAAAAAACTATACACATACCTTGGCCTAAACATCAGTGCCACAGGTAACTTCCACAAAGCTCTGAAGCTGTGAATGATCTGAGAGACAAGGCAAGAAGGGCCTTCAATGCCATCAAAAGGAACATACATTTTGACATACCAGTTAGGATCTGGCAAAAAACACTTGAATCAATTAAAGAAACCATTGCCCTTTAAGGTTGTGAGATCTGGTGTCCGCTCACCAACCAAGAATTCACAAAATGGGACAAACACCAAATTGAGACTCTGCATGCAGAATTCTGCAAAAATATCCTCTGTGTACAATTTAAAACACCAAATAATGCCTGCAGAGCAGAATTAGGCCGATACCCGCTAATCCAGAAAAGAGCTGTTAAATTCTACAACCACCTAAAAGGAGGCGATTCCCAAACCTTCCATACCAAGCCTCACCTACAGAGAAATTAACCTGGAAAAGAGTCCCCTAAGCAAACTGGTCCTGGGGCTCTGTTCACTAACAGACCCCACAGAACTCCAGGACAGCAACATAATTAGACCCAACCAAATCATGAGAAAGCAAAAAGATAATTACTTGACACATTGGAAAGAATTGACAAAAAAACAGAGCAAACTAGAATGCTATTTGGCCCAAAACAGAGAGTACACAGTGGCAGAATAACTGACCACTGTGACTGACCCAAACTTAAGGAAATCTTTGACTATGTACAGACTCAGTGAGCATAGCCTTGCTATTGAGAAAGGCAGCCAAAGGCAGACCTGGCTCTCAAGAGAAGACATGCTATGTGCACACAGCCCACAAAATGAGGTGGAGTCTGAGCTGCACTTCCTAACCTACTGCAAAATTTATGACCATATTAGAGATACATATTTCCCTCAGATTACACAGATCCACAAAGAATTCAAAAACAATTCCAATTTTGATAAACTCACATATCTACTGGGTGAAATACCAGTGTGCCATCACAGCAGCAAGATTTGTGACCTGTTGCCACGAGAAAAGGGCAACCGTTGAAGAACAAACACCATTGTAAATACAACCCATATTTATGCTTATTTATTTGATATTTTGTCTTTTAACCATTTGTACATTGTTAAAACACTGTATTTATATAATATGACATTTGTAATGTCTTTATTGTTTTGAAACTTCTGTATGTGTAATGTTTACTGTTAATTTTTATTGTTTATTTAACTTTATATATTATCTACCTCACTTGCTTTGGCAATGTTAACACATGTTTCCCATGCCAATAAAGCCCTTGAATTGAATTTAATGCCAAGTGTGTGCAAAGCTGTCATCAAGGCAAAGGATGGCTACTTTGAAGAGTCGTTTAACACTTTTTTGGTTTCTATATGATTCCATGTGTGTTATTTCATAGTTTTCATGTCTTCACTATTATTCTACAATGTAGAAAATAGTAAAAATAAAGAAAAACCATTGAATGAGTAGGTGTGTCCAAACCTTTGACTGGTACTGTACATAATACACAAAAGTTAAATAAACAATTAACAGTAAAAATTACACTCACACAAGTACATTTCAAATTATGTCATATTATGTCTACATTCAGTGTTGTAATGATGTGCAAATTGTTCTCTATCCCTCTCTCTCTGGGCAGTGGTCACGAGTATCTTCTGGAGACACAGTCTGGGGCTCACAGTCAGTCAGTAATTAACTGAAGGGAGTTTTGTTTTAGGGGGCTTTGCCTAGGTACCATTCACACCTCCTTAATTTCAATGCCTTGACTTAATACCTCTCTCTCCCTCTCTCTGACTGACTCAATGTCAGACAGCACACACACACAGGCCCATAACAGGCCCATTGGAAATTATGTCCAGCAATTCCAACTGCTAAACTTCACATGGGCTTCTTAAGAGTCTACACTAACCTTTAAGCAATAGTGGATAATTAGTCAATCAGTTCCCACCAACTGGAGTGTCCATTATACTGCTTTTCCAGAGAGGCTGTTGGTGCGGCTGCTACTTTACAGCAGAGGGTAGGTCATTAAGTATTGAGTGAACCGGGGTTAATAGCTAGGCTGTACAGAGAGCTGCATTACAGCCACAGGCTACAGCCTCTCCTCACTTACTAATGTGGCTGAATGGGTAGGGTCGCAGCGGGGAGACACAAGCACGTACGCACACACACAGACACACACAAAATGCAAATGCACTCTTTCTGAATGTTCACTTGTGAAATCAGTCCGTCTTCCTATCCTTTGGTGTTCTACTAGACTCCGGTGCATCATACACACCCATATACACACAAACACACAGGCATTTTCCAATCACTTGAGGGATCCAGCTCATCTTGTAAAGTTGTGCTGATGTGTCTATTCATCAGCACTCGTTATGTTTCACTGTTCCCCTCGGTGGTGCTCTGTGTGGTGTGACTATGTCTGCTTTAGTTAGCTGGTTCCTACAGTTGTTCCTATTATTTCAGTATACCTATATGGACTGTAACTGCAGGTGCACAAGTTCACTTCTACATGTGATATGTTAGTATGTTCTATGGCCCTCAAAATCAAATCTGGACCTCAAAGCTAGTTCCAGGGACTGATTTAGACCTGGGACACCAGGTAGGTGCAATTGATTATCAGGTAGAACAGAAAACCTGCAGTAGTCCGGACCTCATAGGGTAAGATTTGAATACCCCGGTTCTATGGTATGCACAGTCCTATTTACCACCATTGCATAGATACAGTGATATTGGTGACATTCTTCAATCAAAACCAATAATCAGAACCTGACAAACAACCTCAGGCAAAATATTTCTATATCACTAGATTCAATAAAATATCTGGACTCACTAAACATCATCACACATACATTTACTTTATTTTATAAGTATCCTATTTCAGACAGATGCTCTGTCTCTCCCTATTCACTGGTAGCTAACAGCAAGAGTCTTCTATCTGGGTGGGACTGTCTGGTAATGTGATGAGTGTCTGAGGATCCTCGTAATGACGCCGAGTAAACAGATACGAGCGAACACACAGTGGGGCTAATGTGTTGTGATTAATTAGCCTCCGTCGTGCTGTCGGTCTGAATGGGAGACAGAGAGCTAGCATAACACTCCTCCACACTCTGCTAATGACAAACAGCCTGTCATTAGCCTAGCGGGTAGCGCCTAGCGGTTAGCGGCTCCTCCTCACCATACAGCAGGCTAGGGCTGAATGGTGGATAGAGAGCATTAAACAGCCTCTCATTACCCTAGTGGGTAACGCCTAGTGGGTAGCACCTAGCGGCTAGCGGCTCCTCCTCACCATACAGCAGACTAGGAGTGGATGGTGGATAGATAACATTAGCATAGTATTAAACCTGCATAATGTGTCAATTAATGTATAGTGATTATCATATTTTAGGGAAGACCCAGATGCAGACAGTGTTGATGTAACAAACATTTATTACTAGAACGGGGGCAGGCAAAATGACAGGTCAAGGGCAGGCAGAGGTCGGTAATCCAGATCAGAGTCCAAAAGGTACAGAACGGCAGGCAGTCTCAGGGTCAGGGCAGGCAGAGGTCAGTAATCCAGATCAGAATCCAAAAGGTACAGAACGGCAGGCAGTCTCAGGATCAGGGCAGGCAGAGGTCAATAAATCCAGTGTGATGTGACAAAGTACAGAACGGCAGGCAGGGTCAGGGCAGGCAGAATGGTCAAAACCGGGAAAACTAGAAAACAGGGACTAGAAACAGACAGGCGCAAGGGGAAAAACTCTGGTAGGCTTGACAAACAAAATGAAATGGCAGTAGACAAACAGAGAACACAGTTATAAATACACTGGGGATAATGGAGAAGATGAGCGACACCTGGAGCGGGGTGGAGACAAGCACAAAGACAGGTGAAACAGATCAGGGTGTGACAGTGATGATTTATTGTTTTGTAATGTGTTGGAGGGCAGCCTAATATGGGCTTTTGTAGCAAAATTCCATTCCATTAGTCATTGGTTCCACTGGAGATGGTTGGAACATTCAAATGGGCATTCCAACATTGAACCCACTGTGTTTCAGCCCTGACAGTGTATTAACTTGTCCCGCCAGTGATTCAATTCATTGAATTAACATATTTTCAGTCACAGAGTATAAATGGTACCTATCTGGCATGTTAATTTAGAGTGATTAAAGATTATGTATTAAGATGTAGAAAAAAAAACATATTGGATTAGAGATGCCCTAAAGACCTTTTGTGCCTTTGAAAACTAAGTTAATGAGTGGAGGAAAAGATGGGAGAGGCTAGAGGGTTGCTTTTAATACACTAATAGATGTTTTGAACAGGTACCGCTGTGTCTATATTCCTTCAGAACCCAGGAGTTCAAAGACGTAGCTTGAAAAAATTAATTTAAAAGAAACAGATTCATTAAAAAAATTACGAGAGAGAGAAATAATAGGTCTGTTCCGAGGCAGACCGATGCCTCTCCTCGTTCATTCCTTTTCTCTATTTCTCTGACTGGTAATTAAAAACCATCCCTCATGTGCTCAGCCATTTTGTGGAGGACTGGACTTTGACCCCTGGACAGTGCCTCAAATTGCTTTCTCTCAATCTCTCTCTCTCTCTTTCTCTCTCTGTCTCTTCACCCATCTCTCATGCTACCACTCAAACTCAATATGTGATCAGCTATAGTACACAGTATATACAATGCATTCGGGAAAGTATTCTGACCCCTTGGATTTTTCCACATTTTGTTACGTTACAGCCTTATTCTTAAATGTATTAAATTGTCATTTTCCCCCTAATCAATACCCCATAATGACAAAACAAAAACAGGTTTACTGTATATACATTTTTGCAAATGTATTATACATAAAAAACTGAAATATGACATTAACTCACTACTTTTTTGAAGCAACTACAGCCTTGAGTATTCTTTGGTATTAAGCTACAAGCTTGGCACACCTGTATTTGGGGAGTTTCTCCCATTCTTCTCTGCAGATCCTCTCAAGCTCTGTCAGGTTGGATGGGGAAGGTCGCTGCACAGATATTTTCTCTCCAGAGATATTCGATCGGGTTCAAGTCCTGGATCTGGCTGGGTCACTCAAGGACATTCAGAGACTTGTCCCGCAGCCACTTCTGCATTGTCTTGGCTGTGTGCTTAGGATCATTGTGCTGTTGGAAGGTGAACTTTCCCCCCAGTCTGAGGTCCTCAGTGCTCTGGAGCAGGTTTTCATCAAGGATCTCTCTGTACTTCATTCTGTTCATCTTTCCCTCGATCCTGACTAGTCTCCCAGTCCCTGCCCCTGAAAAACATCCCCACAGCATGATGCTGCCACCACCATGCTTCACCATAGGGATGGTGCCAGGTTTCATCCAGACGTGACACTTGACATTCAGGCCAAATAGTTCAATCTTGGTTTCATCACACCAGAGAATCTTGTTTCTCATGGTCTGAGAGTCCTTTAGGTGCCTTTTGGCAAACCCCAAGCAAGCTTTCATGTGCCTTTTACTGAGGAGTGGCTTCTGTCTGGCCACTCTACTATAAAGGCCTCGGAAGAGTGTTAGTTGTTCCAAACTTCTTCCAATTAAGAATGATGGAGGCCACTGTGTTCTTGGCGACCTTCAATTCTGCAGACATTTTTTGGTACCCTTCCCCAAATCTTGCCTTGACACAATCCTGTGTCGGAGGTTTATGGACCATTTATTTGACCTCATGGCTAGGTTTTTTGCTCTGACATGCACTGTAAACATTGGGACCTTATATAGACAGGTGTGTGCCTTTCCAAATCATGTCCAACCAATTTAATTTACCACAGGTGGATTCCAATCAAGTTGTAGAAAAATCTCAAGCATTATCAATGGAAACAGCATTGCCCGGGCGAAATTTCGAGTCTCATAGCAAAGGGTCTGAATACCTATGCATATAAGGTATTTCTGTTTTTTCACTTTGTCATTATGGGTTATTGTGAGTAGACTGATGAGTATTTCTTAAATCCATTTTAGAATGAGGCTGTAACATAATAAAATGTGGAAAAAGTCATTGGGTCTGAATACTTTCCAAATGCATTGTAGAGACGCTATATTCCTTAACCCTTTAGAGACAATACACAGCCTTCATTCCAGCTGTGGACGGAAACATTGCTGCTTCAGAATGCTTTTGGATAATATCCTGGCCAACTTCAGTGAAACAGCTTCCATTGCATGTTCTACATACCAGAGTTGCACTATAATTGGTGTGTAGTTATGGCCAGAAGTGTACTGTAGCATTCTGTAGACCCTGTCCTGAGCACAGGGACAAAGGAGACATCATTATGCCGCTGTTCCCAAACTCATTTATTTATGAAGTACTGAAATGCAATCTGCTTTCTCACTGAACCACACAGATGAGCCAAATCGTCTTTCTAATTAGATATTTTTCTCTCTCTACCAACTCGTGTTTTGTCTCCTGATGGGTTAGTGAACCACAAAAGAAGAAGAAGAAGTGGGAGAAGTTGTCATTAGTTACTTGAAAAAGTGATATACTATATATTACTCGTTACATTTAACAAAAGTAACGCGTTACTTTACAATATTACTTTGTGTGGAAAGTAACATGTTATATTTAAACAATAAGGCAAGAGGGGGTGTGGTATATGACGAATACACGGCTAAGGGCTGTTCTAATGCACAGATACAGCACTTAGCCGTGGTATATTGGCCATATACCACAAATCCCTGAGGTACCTTATTGCTATTATAAACCGGTAACAAACTAAATTAGAGCAGTAAAAATAACTGTTTTGTCATACCGTGGTATACGGTCAGCCAATCAGCATTCAGGGTTCAAACCACCAAGTTTACAATAGTTTCTACATTACTTTGCATTACTTTCATGAAAAAAATCTCACCATTTGTTTGATTGTTGTAGGGCGCAATGCGAGCCTCGCACAGTCTACCAAAGATAGTCAGGTTTGATCACTAGTTTCTCCTTTCATCTGTGGCGCTGCTTTCCTGTGCTAGTCTACAAGTGATCACTAAATATGGGCTGCTTAATTTGCCATAATAAATACTGTAAGCTAAAATATTTTTCTCGAGCTGCCAGTTCTGGTTATTCTCCCAGACAATATTAGATAAAATGCCGGCGGCAGCGCCAGCCTCGGGGGAAAACAGCCCGTGGTTATCTTGGTTTCCCCATTGGCTCACGGCAAAAACTGGACCTTTTCAAATGCAATTTTCTTGTTGTCTGCTTGTTTTATAAAATTACAAAACTAGAGTCGAAGTCGGAAGGTTACATACACTTAGGTCGGAGTCATTAAAACTTGTTTTTCAACCACTCCATACATTTCTTGTTAACAAACTATAATTTTGGCAAGTCGGTTAGGACATCTACTTTGTGCATGACACAAGTAATTTTTCCAACAATTGTTTACAGACAGATTATTTAACTTATAATTCACTGTATCACAATTACAGTCGGTCAGAAGTTTACATACACTAAGTTGACTATGCCTTTAAACAACTTGGAAAATTCCAGAAAATGATGTCATGGCTTTAGAAGCCTGTAGATGTACTTATACCTGTGGATGTATTTCAAGGCCTACCTTCAAACTCAATGCTTCTTTGCTTGACATCATGGGAAAATCAAAAGAAACCAGCCAAGACCTCAGAAAAATAATTGTAGACCTCCACAAGTCTGGTTCATCCTTGGGAGCAATTTCCAAATGCCTGAAGGTACCACATTCATCTGCACAAACAATAATACGCAAGTATAAACATCATGGGACCATGTAGCCGTCATACCGCTCAGGAAGGAGACGCGTTCTGTCTCCTAGAGATGAACGTACTTTGGTGCAAAAAGTGCAAATCAATCCCAGAACAACAGCAAAGGACCTTGTGAAGATGCTGGAGGAAACTGGTACAAAGTATCTATATCCACAGTAAAACGAGTCCTATATCGACATAACCTGAAAGGACACTCAGCAAGGAAGAAGCTGCTGCTCCAAAACAGCCATTAAAAAAGCCAGACCACGGTTTGCAACTGCACATTGGGACAAAGATCGTACTTTTTGGAGAAACGTCCTCTGGTCTGATTATGGCCAAACAAAAATAGAACTGTTTGGCCATAATGACCTTTGTTATGTTTGGAGGAAAAAGGGGGGGGCTTGCAAGCCGAAGAACACCATCCCAACCGTGAAGCACGGGGTGGCAGCATCATGTTGTGGGGGTGCTTTGCTGCAGCAGGGACTGGGGCGCTTCACAAAATAGATGGCATCATGATGAGGAAGGAAAGTGATGTGGATATATTGAAGCAACATCTCAAGACATCAGTCAGGAAGTTAAAGCTTGGTCACAAATGGGGGTTCCAAATGGACAATGACCCCAAGCATACTTCCAAAGTTCTGGCAAAATGGCTTAAGGACAACAAAGTCAAGGTATTGGAGTGGCCATCACAAAGCCCTGACCTCAGTCCTATAGAAAATGTGTGGGCATAACTGAAGAATTGTGTGCGAGCAAGGAGGCCTGCAAACCTGACTCGGTTACACCAGCTCTGTCAGGAGGAATGGGCCAAAATTCACCCAACTTATTGTGGGAAGCTTGTAGAAGGCTACCTGAAACATTTGACCCAAGTTAAACAATTTAAAGGCAACGCTACTGTTGTATAGCACACTGTATTACTTATACAACTAATATAAGGACAGGACATGAGACTGGAGTATAATTTAACGTGGGCATTGTTTAATGCGTTTTACAGGAAGCACATTCCAAACATTTCAACGTAGGTAAGCAAGAGTGGGTTACAGGTGCCCTAAAGGGACACCACTAGAATATCAATACATCAAGAAATATTCACTGTTTTGCCTATTGTTTTCTTTTGAATAAGTTCGCTTAATGTAATTATATGAACATTTCCGAATATCCTTTTCTAAACTTGGGATAGAGGGTAGACTGCCTCAGTCCCCAGACATAACCCTGGGGTGTATTCTGCCCCGATGTTGGAGGTTTGTCTGGACTAAATAGTAAACCTGTCAGGGGGTCGACTTTCTCTTGCAGGGTAATGACGATGTACAGGTGAGTCTACAGTCACATTATCTCTGAGTCTGAGTGGTGATGTGTATGCCCAGACTGGGGTGCAACAGTACCCTGAGTAGGCACTCTGGCTGGTTCAGGTGAGTCTGGAGCACTTTCCACATTTGAAGGTTGCTGCAGTGGATGTTCAGGTGATGGCTCGTTGTCATGGTACGTCTCCAGTAGCTGATCATGGTTTGTCACTTGACAGGAGTCATCTCTGAGGTTGGTTCCTGGCAACAGTTGATCCACGTGTCTCTTCCAGATGATGTTTTCCGGTGTGTGAACTGTGTAGGACACAGGCCCTGTTTGTGCAACCACTGTGGCTGGTATCCACTTTGGACCTTTGCAGTAGTTCCACGCAAGAACTCTCTCTCCAGCTATGCAGCTTCTGTCTTTTGCTTTGCTCTGACTCTCCACCTGTGTCTGTACAACCTGTCTTGTCTTTGGAGGTCTCAGGAGGTCGAGTCACGTGTGAAGCTGTCTTTTCATCATGGCTGACGCGGGTGCCACTTTGGTTGAAGCGTGGGGAGTGTTTCTGTAGGTTAACAGGAAGGTGTTTAGACGCCTATTGAGGGAGCCGTTCCCTTGTGATGATTTTAGAGATTGATTCATCGTTTGGGACAAACCTTTCAGCGAGGCCGTTTGTTGCAGGGTGATATGGCGCTGACTTGATGTGCTGAATTCCATTTCTTTCCATGAATGACCAGAACTCTTCAGACACTAGTTGTGGGGGCCATTATCACTAACGAGTTACGTCGACAAGCCGAAGCGACTGAAGATTGACAGTAGCTCTTTGATGGTTCTCTCCGCTGAGGTGCTCTTCATCACTGTGACCTCAGGCCATTTGCTGTGTGCGTCAACTACAACTAAGAACATACGATCCTCCAGTGGGCCTGCATAGTCTATGTGGACTCGCTGCCAAGGCTCCTCTGGGAAGTCCTGTGAGTGTAGTGGCGCTAGCTGAGGCATGTTCCTCATCTTTTGTATTGCAGAACATGACTTGAACTTCTCTTCGATAGCTGCGTACAGACCTGGACACCAAAAGTAGCTGCGTGCAATCTCCTTCATTCGCACCATGCCACAGTGCCCTGAATGGAGTTCTTCAAGCACCTGCCTTCTCAGTGGCAGCGGTAAGATGACTTGAAAACCCCATAGCAAGCATCCAAACTGAACTGTGAGTTCGTTTCTCCTCACTAGGTAAGGTTGTAGGCTGTCCGACATCTCTCCTTCTTTTCCACGAGTGACAATGTCCACGACCTCAGACATCACTGGATCGGTGTGGGTGAACTTTTTCACTTGGACAGATGTAACTGGGGCGTTGGTCACTTCTTTGAAGTAGAAGATTTCAGCCTGGGAGTGCTCAGTGTGTGTGACAGGTAAGGGAAGCCTTGAGAGGCCGTCTGCATTGCAGTTCTGCTCAGACCTTCTGTACTTGATATCGTACTGGTGAGCAGATAACAATAACGCCCATCGCTGCATGCGGCTGGCTGCAAGTGACGGAATGCTGGTGTGGGGACCAACGATGGAGGTGAGGGGTCTATGGTCTGTCAGCACTGTGAATTGTCAGCCAAACAGAAACTGATGAAATTTCTTAACTCCAAACACAATGACGAGTGCTTCACGCTCTCTCTGTGCATAAATGTTCTCGGCTTTACTTAAGCTCCGTGATGCGAAAGCAATTGGCCTTTCTTCACCCGATGGAATGATGTGTGAGACAACCGCACCAACGCCATAAGGCGATGCATCACATGCCAACTGTAATGGCAAGTTGGGGTTGAAGTGGGTTAGGGCCTCTGACTGAGCTAAGGCTGTTTTCACTCTCTTGAAGGCCTCCTCACATCTGTCTGTCCACTTCCACTGTTTGGTTTTGTTCAAAAGTTCATGCAGTGGCTTTAACATGTTAGCTAGGTTTGGCACAGACTTTGCGCAGTATGTCAGTTGTCCTAAGAATGATCTCAGCTGACTCACGTTTTGTGGTGATGGAGCTTCCGCAACGACCTTCACCTTCGATGGCGCCTTGTGGAGCCCCGAACTGTCGATGATGTGGCCCAGGTACTCAACAGAGGGCCGGAAAAACTCCCATTTGTCCTTCCGGACCCTCAGACCGTACTCGTCCAATCTCTGTAGTGTAGCGTTCAGGTTTCTCAGGTGCTCCTGCTCGTCTTTCCCGGTGAGTAGATCATCGAGGTAACATTGGACCCCAGTGAGCCCGCTCAGTACCTGGTCCATAGCTCTCTGAAACAAGGCCGGAGCTGAGGTGATTCCAAAAGGAAGCCTCCGGTACCTGTACAGTCCTTTGTGAGTAACTATGGTCAACAGGTCTTGTGACTCTTGGCCCACATGCATCTGTAGATAGTAGGTCGGCCGATTATGATTTTTCAACGCCGATACCGATTATTGGAGGACCCCAAAGAAAAGCCGATACCGATTAATCAGCCAATTTCTAAAATGTATTTGTAACAATGACAATTACAACAATAATGAATGAACACTTATTTTAACTTAATATAATACATCAATAAAATCTATTTAACCTCAAATAATGTTCAATTTGGTTTAAATAGTGCAAAAACAAAGTGTTGGAGAAGAAAGTAAAAGTGCAATATGTGCCATGTATGAAAGCTAACGTTTAAGTTCCTTGCTCAGAACATGAGAACATATGAAAGCTGGTGGTTCCTTTTAACATGAGTGTTCAATTTTCCCAGGTAAGACGTTTTAGGTTGTAGTTATTATAGGAATTATAGGACTATTTCTCTCTATACCATTTGTATTTCATATACCTTTGACTATTGGATGGTCTTATAGGCACTTTAGTATTGCCAGTGTAACAGTATAGCTTCCGTACCTCTCCTCGCTCCTACCTGGGCTCGAACCAGGAACACAACGACAACAGCCACCCTTGAAGCATCGTCACCCATGCAGAGCAAGGGGAACAACTACTCCAAGTCTCAGAGCGAGTGATGGTCAAATCCGGAAACTATCATCTCGAAAACAAGACGTTTATTCTTTCAGTGAAATACGGAACCGTTCCGTATTTTATCTAAATATCCATCCATCATCCATCAGTCTAAATATTCCTGTTACATTGCACAACCTTCAATGTTATGTCATAATTACGTAAAATTCTGGCAAATTAGTTCGCAATGAGCCAGGCGACACAAACTGTTGCATATACCCTGACTCTGCGTGCAATGAACGCAAGAGAAGTGATACAATTTCACCTGGTTAATATTGCCTGCTAACCTGGATTTATTTTAGCTAATTATGCAGGTTTAAAAATATATACTTCTGTATATTGATTTTAATAAAGGCATTGGTATATATGGTTAGGTACACGTTGGAGCAACGACAGTCCTTTTTCGCGAATGTGCACTGCATCAATTATATGCAACGCAGGACACGCTAGATAAACTAGTAATATCATCAATCATGTGTAGTTATAACTAGTTATAACTAGTGATTATGATTGATTAAGTTTAATGCTAGCTTGCAACTTACATTGGCTTCTTACTGCATTCGCGTAACAGGCAGGCTCCTCATGAGGCAGGTGGTTATAGAGCGTTGGATTAGTAACTGTAAGGTTGCAAGATTGAATCCCTGAGCTGACAAGGTAAAAATCTGTCGTTCTGCCCCTGAACAAGGCAGTTAACCCACCGTTCCTAGTCCGTCATTGAAAATAAGAATGTGTTCTTAACTGACTTGCCTAGTTAACTAAAGATTAAATAAAGGTGTAAAAAAAATAAAAAATCGGTGTCCAAAAATACCAATTTCCGATTGTTATGAAAACCTGAAATCGGCCATTCCGATTAATCGGTCGACCTCTAGTAGATAGGCTTGACATAAGTCTATCTTACTGAATTTTTGTCCTCCAGCTAAACCAGAAAAGAGGTCGACAGGTCTAGCTTTGAAGCATTTTGGCTTGCTGTCTGGTTTCACGGTCAGTTTAACTGTTATGTCCTTCATACTGCCAAGGTCTCCTTTGACCACATCCGTGTGTTTCCTCAATATCCCTTGTAGGTTTGTGTCATCTTTTGCAACCATGTGAATTTCCTGCCAGTTTAGTTTGATCTTTACCAGCCATGTGCGTCCTAGCAATGCTGGATGGTTGCCTTTCACAATGTAGAGTGGTAGCTTTACCTTCTGTTTGTTGAGCTCCACTGTAACAATCACGCTTCCTCTCACTGAAGCAATCTCACCGGTGTATGTTTTCAGCGTCATCTTTGTGGGCTGTAGTGTGAGCTGATGTAGTTTCTCCTTGTATACAGCCTCAGACAGCAAAGATATGGCTTCTCCAGTGTCCACTTGCATCCGTACTGCGTTTCCATCCAGCAGCGGTGTCACCCAGTATCCGTGTCCATTGTCTGAAATGGACAAAACATGCAAAGATTCTTCCCCTTCAGACAGGGTATCACTTTGTTCATCCTCTGTGTGCTCCATTTTATGCTCTTTCTTGTTGTACTCCCTGAAGTCACTTTTCCTTTGTTCAGTACTTTGTTTGATTGTCTCTTTTTGTTTTTACATGCACGTTTGATGTGACCCTTTATTTCACAACTTCTGCAGTGTAAGTCTTTGCACCAACACTCCTCTGCTTGGTGACCTGGTTTCCCACAGCGATAGCATGGCTTCCCACCTCCTGCCTTGTTTTTTAAACTCCGTAGACACCTTATGCACTTAGGTTGATGCACTTAGCTGTTGTGCGTCTTTATTTGCCATTTCCATTGACTTACTCTATTGCTCTCTGCAATGTTAAGTTACTCTCAGTTACTCTCATTTCTGAATTGCCTCGCTGCGCATGCCACACACTAACCTACCACGTATAGTGTCACTCATTGATCGCCCGAATTCACAGTGTTCAGATAACTGTTTCAATACAGCCACAAACTGTACAGCTAACAAATATACTATATAGCTACAAGTAGTGAGTGGCCATAGACCCAAGCCATCTCTGACACCAACAATCTCCTGCACAGCTTCTATCCTCATGCCATAAGCCTGCAAAAAGCTAACTAAATAGCTGACCTTTGTATTTTATTACTTTAGTCTCTATGCACACTCACAGGGCCCTACACACTACGCACACTGATACTCCAATACACACACAAACACTCACTCCATCATTTTCACACACACACATACATTTATACTGACTACACAGACCCACTCACAACATACAATCATCATATACTGCTGCTCTGTTTGTCATATGTCCTATAGTCACCTTACCCCTATACATATCTACCTCTATCGATCCAGTGTCATTGCATATTTTAAATTTGGGACTGGAACTCACAGACCCTGTATGTAGTATGCTTACTTACTTTATCGTGTTCTTATTTCTATTTCCTGTGTGTTTTTGTTCTACCTTTTTTTAGTCTTACATTGTCATTGATTACTGCATTGTTGGGGTTAGGCATTTTACTGTACTTGTGGATGTGACATTAACTTGAAAACTAGATTCTGAAAGTAACGCACTGTATTTTACCAAGTAACTAATAATGTTACCCAATTTGAAAAGTAATGTTTTGTTTGACTCAGTTACTCATAAACGTAATCTGATTATGTTACTTTTGTAAGGCATTACCCCCAACACTGGAGGAGATACTCCTGCTTCTAGTCTGTCCACAGGAAGTGCAAGGCTAAGCAGAAGAAGTTGACTTTTCTGAATGAAAGTTAAAGAGAAATCTTTCAGAGTAAATAAGGCGTATTACATTATGATTCAAAATGCATAGGTGGAGACAGGAATGGGCAGAAATGATCAAATATAATTACATAATACTACAAAGACGTTTTAAAATACAGAAATACATTTGCAATTAGATGGCCCAAACAGCAACAACATTCTCAGTAACGGTTTATAGAAACCTTTTACTTGCTATGACTGTGGTATGTTGTTGTTTATCTACCTTAGTTAAGTGCACTGACTGTAAGTCACTCAGGAAACAATTATCTGCTAAATGATTAAAATGTAAATGTATATGTGAAAATGAACATACCAAAATGAACTGCAAAGCATACTGGGTATTATTATTGGCCTTGTTTCTACCGTTCATTTGACCTTTTGTGTGTCCTTCGCTCTGTTGGCGGACTTCCAATTGTAAAGTTGTCTGTGCTGTCTAAAGTGAAGGGAAGTGTTCAGTATGCTTTAGATTAGAGACGATAAATTGGCAGAACCAGAGGGACCCACTAAGTGGGCATACAGAGTAGTCGCTACATTAAATCAAATAACTTTTTTATTCGATTAAAGAATCAAATCCACCCAGAGATTTGCAGTATTTCTGTATTTCAATTACTTATAAGTATTTTTGTCATTTGTATTACTCTGGGCTGGACTACATGCCAATGTATTTTGTAACAAGACACTTGAGCTGTAATTCGTGAGCTGTAATTTGTGTAAAATACTTTTTTTTTTTATAGCAGTTGATCTTGTGGCAGCCTTTCACCATGCATTGATATCAGAAGTCCGGCGGCACTATGGTCTGATAAGACCATCTGCTAAATTAACTCAAAATAAATGGTATACTGTATGTAAAAATGACCCATTTCAAAGCATGCTAAATATTATTCTAATGATATTTAGAATAATATTTAGCATGCTTTGACATTGTTCATTTGGTCAAATGAACGGTAGAATGAAAAAGATAACGTGATGATAAAAGATTTGAACTGGAGTGTTCATATGTGTATTCTCCTCTGAATATAACCCTTAGTAAGTAAAAGTAGCCTTAAGTTGTTTGTCATTTGGTTGTATCTGTAAGACCTTGAACAAAAGCATTAAGATAAAAGCAATACTATTTACTGAAGATTGTGTACAACTTCAGATGAGTCATTCAGTAGGAGATGAGTCATTCAGTAGGAGGAAGCTCTACTGTAGACTAATGTGCTTCTTGGAAATGCTACAGTACAACTAATTGTTTACTGAAATGATGCCAGATATGATGAGTGTCCCTGGTTGGTTTATACCAGTCTATTGCAGCATATGTATGGGTGAGTCCATATAGATGCAAGTGATTCAGATGATGCATATCGGTGTATATCGGTGTGCATATCGGTGTGTGTGTGTCTGTGTTTCTTTATAATTATTATACAGGCTCTCAGGGCTTCCAGTTTATACAGATCTAAATTTTATCACACTGTAGTGTCTTTGAGGTTTAAAAAGCCTTTTGAAGTTTGTAATTTCAACTTTGAAATTTCAGACGTGATTTTCCCTTACAAAAAAAGGTATCAACCCCTACAAAAATAATTATAATCCACATAATAATTCACATTTCTTGTTGCTGCAGGATTATTTTCCTTTTGTAGCAAACTGGTTCAAATTAAGATCCTACATCATTATTTAAAATCAGCCACCCAGTCTATCACTCTGGCTTCTGAAAGTTTAGGTCTTTCTCGTTCCCCTCTTTTTTCCCACTTCCCTGTTATCTGCAACACTTTCCTCCTCCAGACTCCTCCAATGTTTGATTTTCACAGAAACTCTCTCTCTGTCTCTTTCCCCTGATAACTCAGGGCGCTTCAGGCTACTCAGTCTCATTTCCACCCCTCTCAGTCCTTCAAGATAGGCCGGAAACACTGAAAGCCACACTTCAATGTAATCTCCTCTCGCATATTTCCCAGCCTTCACTGCTGCTGTGAGAAGAAATGGGAGAGGCATTTGCTTTAACTTAAACACATCTCATAACATTTGAAAGATTAGTGGAATCTGTGTGGGTTGCTGGACAGGTAGGATGACTGACAGTGAAGGTGAACAGGTGGTCACGGGTCAGGTGACCGAGGAATGAATGAGACTGAGGCAGGAATTCCTTTAACCATAAAATGGTATATTTACTGGGTAGTTTGTGGTTGTTTCATGGACGCACAGAATGTCTGTATTAGACGGATTTGAGGGAGAAAATCAATGGTCAGCCAAGATCTGGCTGTGTCGCCACCTGCGTCAACCAAAGAGGTTGGTATCAGCATACATGGCTTGAGGAAGTGACGCATCTCGGCGTCCCATCAAGAGCATATTCGGTGTAACCGGATCGGGGTCAGCGATGTCTGCAGAGAGATATTCCAAGGGTTTGGAGTTCAGTATCCCTTCCACCTCTATCAGGATGGTCCGCAAGACAGTTTCAGTTTGGTCCCCCAGAATGACTCCTAAGGCCGTCTTTACAGATTTGATCTCTCGCTCCCATGTTTCTCCAAAATGAGGAGCTCCTGGAGGGTTAAATTTGAATGAGATTTGTTGGTCCATCAGCTGATCCCGGAGGCTGGGTTCCATGGCTTGGAAGGCTTCCTCCAACCTGGCTTCTCCGGCCTTGAAGTTTGTGCCCCTGTCTGCCAGGATCTCGTAGGGTTTCCCTCATCGGGAGATAAACTGCCGCAGGGCCATGAGGAAGGCTTCAGCATCCAAACTCTCCAGTAGGTCCAGGTGGACACATCTGGTTGTCAAACACTTGAATAGAATACCCCAGCGCTTTTCCACACGACCACCTAGCTTGATCGTCAATGGGCCAAAACAATCTACTCCTGTTGACCAGAAGGATGGTGTGAGGAGGCGCAAGCGAGCAGGGGGTAAATCTGCCATTTTAGGCACAGTGGCTCCGGCCTGCTATCTCTGGCATTCCACGCAGGCATATTGGTGCTTGCGAATATCTGTCGGACATTTCCACCTGACTTAATTAAAGCGCCCCTGGCCCAGCTGAGTAGGTGGCCATCAGGATGGTCCGCAAGACAGATTCTTCCACAAACTCCATGGACCTTTCCTACAACATTAGTGCAACAGATGGAGGCTTTAAATTCCAAATTCAGGCAGTTCCCATCGACAGAGCACGCACAAACTCTCTCACACACACACACACACAGACAGACACACACACAGACACACACTCATTCATTCATTCACACACGCATGCAAGCAAACATGCACAGACGCACACAAATGCAGCTCAGGACACCACTGTGCTCTCCCTCACACTCCTTACTGACCACACGTCCCATTTTCTTGTTCATCTTTCTTATTTCTCTCTCAGTCCTTGAGCCACACTTAAATGCACCTCCATCAACTGAAGCTCTCAAAAGAATTTCACTGGGGAGGAGGATGGAACATACAGTACTTACACAAGGGCCAAGAAAGCAGCAGCCATCCTAAAGAGAAATCATTTGGCTTTGTTGACTATATGGTTCACAGAACATAGCATAGCATTGAGTGGGAGCACCATTCAGTTCCACATACAGATGTGCAATCTTAATTTGATCACTCTGTTGTCGCAGTGAATTTTCCTGCGCAGCTGGACATGCAAACTTGTAGTGTATTCGAGGTTTAAAAAGGCCTCTAAAATGTGTATTTTACACTTGAACATTTCAGACTTGATTTGCCCTAACAAAACATGTATCAATCCGTACTACAAAAATACCCATGAATTATAATCCACATAATATTTGACATTTCCTGTTGCTGCAGGATTATTTTTCTGCTCTGAGAAACTATTGAAATGAAGATAGCACACCTGTAGAAACTCACGGAGACTTACTATAAATTGTAGTATTGCTCTCCCAGGCAGTCACCATTATCGTTATGAGTGTTCTGGCCTTCAGGGTCTACTGTAGAGGAAATGTATAGCTTATTTCAACAGCAATCATATACTGTAACTACATCAGTCCACATATTCACTACCTTACTCCATGTATCCACTACCTCAGTCCATGTATCCAGTATGTCAGTCCATATATCCACTACGTCAGTCCATGTATTCACTACCTCAGTTCATGTATCCACGATGTCAGTCCATATATCCACTACGTCAGTCCATGTATCCACTACCTCAGTTCATGTATCCACGATGTCAGTCCATATATCCACTACCTCAGTTGATGTATCCACTATGTCAGTCCATGTATCCACTTCCTCAGTACATGTATTCACTACCTCAGTCCATGTACCTACTACCTCAGTCCATGTACCCACTACCTCAGTCCATGTACCTACTACCTCAGTCCACGTACCCACTACCTCAGTCCATGTATTCACTACCTCAGTCCATGTACCTACTACCTCAGTCCATGTATTCACTACCTCAGTCCATGTACCTACTACCTCAGTCCATGTCTCCAGCCTAGCCTTAATCATATGACTAGTTCGACATAATTAGTGCTGGGAGGTTTTCCTGACCAAGTGAACTGATTAGGAAAAACTCCAGTCTTTATACACAACCAGCGCTGAAATCGTTCATATTGAGTTTTCAAATCAGCTTCAACTGTTGGCACTCATTTTTCTAAATTGAATGAAATAAGCTGGAGAAACTCACAGATCTACGCAGGGATCTCCCCTCTGGGATGTGTGGGGAGCTCACTATCAGAGCCCCACTTTTGCTTCATTAGCTCAGCTATCTATCTCTGTCCGGGTTTTTTATTACTCATGTTATTGCGGCTAATGTAATTTCCACATGTTCCCTAACATGTAAATCAAAGACCTGACGAACTGACAACCCTGGAGTGTAGTGAGGAGGGGGGGCAGTGGGAGAAAGAAAGAAAGAGGTGGGTGTAGAAGATGGTAGTAGATAGACGGGGTGTAGGAGATAGATAGGGTGTAGAAGATGGTAGGAGATAGACGGGATGTAGAAGATGGTAGGAGATAGAGGTGGGTGTAGAAGATGGTAGGAGATAGACGGGGTGTAGATGATGGTAGGAGATAGACGGGGGTGTAGAAGATGGTAGGAGATTGATGTGGGAGTGAGAAAGATGGGAAGAGAAAGGAGGAAAATGGAATACAGTAATGGTGATAGATTGCTATGGTCTACAGCTATGGAGAGAGGGACCAGAGAGAAATGGAGGGAAGGAGAAGGGGAGTGCAGTAGCTGAGGGCATGGGGAGAGGAAGGACAGAGGAGAAGAGAGAATTCCTTTACTACCACCCCTCAGCACAATCCTCCCCATCTTTTTCTCAGGTCCTGTTTTGCTTTCTTATTCATCATTTCTATTCATTTCAATTGATCGTTCGATGTGAATCTGCCTTCTGCAATGTAACATCCACCTCATTACAAAGACCTATATTGAAAATGTATTTGGTTGCTTGATTGATGAATTGATTGACATTGCTATGTACCATGTAATATTATGTGATTAACCACAGTGAGACTCAGTATAATATGGCTTTGCATGGATCTGCCTGTCAGACATACAACACATCACAGTCACTAATGCCATGGCAACTACCCTGAGGGCGGGGGTCAGGGGTCAAGGTGGTAGGTAGAAGCTAATCACAGGCTGAGTGATCAGGTCCAGGAGCCAATCAGAACAAGTGAGGTGATCTGCTGTTCAATTAATTACAGTGTAATTACTGTCCTCTACCAATCGTTACGCAACAATAATCTCATTATACAGATTTTGCACAGGAAGCTCACTTTATCAAGAACACACCCAGAAAACAAGATACAATCTTTAATTGCATTGTGAAATAATTCAACTCTTGAATAATACTGTGAATAAATTATAGTTTCTTTAGCCTAATAAAATGTTTTGGCACCTACCATTTCCGGCCTCTGTGTGTGTGTGTGTGTGTGTGTGTGTGTGTGTGTGTGCTTGCCTGTGCATATGCACACATATGCCGATGTTTGTTCATGCACACACACTCTGAATCACTGGGCATGTCATAACAGGATGATTATGAATCACTGGGCATGTCATAACAGGATGACTATGAATCACTGGACATGTCATAACAGGATGATTATGAATCACTGGACATGTCATAACAGGATGACTATGAATCACTGGACATGTCATAACAGGATGACTATGAATCACTGGACATGTCATAACAGGATGATTATGAATCACTGGACATGTCATAACAGGATGATTATGAATCACTGGGCATGTCATAACAGGATGATTATGAATCACTGGGCATGTCATAACAGGATAACTATGAATCACTGGACCTGTCATAACAGGATGAGTCTAAATGATCTCAGATCAGGTATGATGTGTCGGTGGACCAATGCAGATACATTAGACATGCTATTTATATTTGATCGGTGAGATATGTTTAGGTACACGGAAATGACTTCTAGGTTAGAGTGATAGGAAATGCAGTTACAGAATGATGATGTACGATGATACGTGTGATTATTTATCTGGCTTTGATGTTATGTAGTTAAAGGGGTGGGAGATACATGGGTTAGGTTGTGGGAATCATACACACATGTCCCTGGAGCAAAGGGCCTTGCTCAAGGGCACAGCACCAGATTTTTATCACCTTGTCAGTTCTTCGATTCGAACCAGTGACTTTTCAGTTACTGGCCCAATGCTCTAACCCTGAGGATACCTGTTACTCTTATGACCAAATACTTGAGGTCAGAGAGAGAAAACAACATGTCTGTTCCATGTAGATATGCTACAGAGGAGGTTGGTGTACAGGACTTAACATCCTTCACTTGTAACGGGAGCAGCATCAGGACAGCATACCTTAGTTGAACTCAGTGCCATTAACATTTAAAGACTGAAAGACATAGTTATAGAAGAGAGGGTGAAGGAGAGAAGGAAATGGGTGGAGAGGAGAGACAGAGAGACGGACAGAGATGCAGACTGTTAGAGAGCAGTGGAGGCCGCTGAGGGGAGGACGGTTTATAATAATGGCTGGAACGGAGCAAATGGAATGGCATCAAACACCTGGAAACCAATTAATTCCGCTCCAGCCATTACCACAAGCCCGTCCTCCCCAGTTAAGGTGCCACCAACATCCTGTGTTAGAGAGAGAGACTTCCCTCTTAGATGTTGTTGTATCATCTTACCTCTATCCCTTCCCCCTATCTCCCTCTCCCCCTCTCCCCTACCCCTCTCTTCTTCCCTATTTTTCCCTCTCTCGCTCTCTCTCTCTCTCTCTCTGAGTCCAGGGCGAGAGCAGCGTCTGACTCCATGTGAAGGTGTTTATCACTAGAGTGATTGAGGGCAGACCTTGAGTGCCTGCAGCCTGGCATGATGTGTCTGTAAAGATGTGTGTGAAATGAGCTGTGATTTCTCCATTCATATTTAAAACCTCTCTGACTCTGTGCCTCGGCCCTCCCTCATCACTGCTTCTGCATTGTCACTGCTGCTGGCAGTGTCTACTTTGTAGTCCACCCCAGGCATCCAAAAAGCTCCTTTACTGCAATGCATCTATTCACATTAATTACATCTGACGGCTCCCGGTGTTATGAGAGGTCAGGACCGCAGCGATAATAAGCGCCAACTGCATTACGAAGGATTTCTTTAATTCAATATGTTAATTGCGACGAGGAGTGTAATCGCTCTGTAATCAGTGTGATGATAATAAGATCGATATGCAGGTGACTGGAGCTCTAGTGAGTCGCGATGTCTTATACAGTAGCTGTGCTGTGATGAGCTTATTCAACATTAAGAAGCTATAAGCACTGTAATGACGCAATCTCAGCGAGAAAATATATTGTGTAATCCAGATGTAGCTACCGTGTGGGTTTTCCCTCTCTCTAAGTAATTCATGAGCCCTGAGCTTAGAGAGGATACTGAAGTTTGACTTCATCCAAAAAGTGTCCCAGTGTGATCTGGCTTACTATACTTATTACTTATTTCCGCCTACAACCATCATTCCCGAAAGTTCTGATATATTTTGCCTTGAGTGAATCCTCCAAATACACAGATGATGAAACAAGTATGGTAAACAGGAAATAAAATAGAAAATACAGACATCGTATTGGTTCAGCTGCTGGACTGAAAGAGATAGTGAAAACATTTGACAAAAGAACAACTCTTCCACTCTGTTTTGCTCCAAATAAACAGACAATGGACTTCCTTTGTCATAAGTACCAGAAATGTTTTCATTGATTTGGACCTCTTTCTGGGTCAGTGGAGACAGACGCTCATTCTGTTGTTGTTGTGACCCTTTTATGTGGCCAGGGCCACTGTCGTCATAAAACTACCTCTCCCATTAATGTAAGCCGAGACAGGTTGAGTCCTCGGGCTGATGTCACTCTGCCATACTCTAGACTAATGTACCCATCTTAAAAAGCCTCACCTGATGATACAGGGTACTTTAGCGATATTGAGGTTCTGTCGGAGAGTGCCCGAGGAACATTAACACATGAGTGCAGATTTCACTCACTCAAAAGGGGCCTTGTCCCGAGGTTTAGTCTCTAAAGAGCCTGATGGAAAAAAATAGGTTCTATCTCCAGACTAGCTTCCCATCTCACCCTGCAGAAAGAGGTCCTATCTCCAGACTAGCTTCCCATCTCACCCTGCAGAAAGAGGTCATATCTCCAGACTAGCTTCCCATCTCACCCTGCAGAAAGAGGTCATATCTCCAGACTAGCTTCCCATCTCACCCTGCAGAAAGAGGTCATATCTCCAGACTAGCTTCCCATCTCACCCTGCAGAAAGAGGTCATATCTCCAGACTAGCTTCCCATCTCACCCTGCAGAAAGAGGTCCTATCTCCAGACTAGCTTCCCATCTCACCCTGCAGAAAGAGGTCCTATCTCCAGACTAGCTTCCCATCTCACCCTGCAGAAAGAGGTCATATCTCCAGACTAGCTTCCCATCTCACCCTGCAGAAAGAGGTCATATCTCCAGACTAGCTTCCCATCTCACCCTGCAGAAAGAGGTCCTATCTCCAGACTAGCTTCCCATCTCACCCTGCAGAAAGCAGAATCATTTATAGGAAGGAGCCCTACTTGCTAAGTAATCATAAATCAAATCAAATCAAATGTATTTATATAGCCCTTCGTACATCAGCTGATATCTCAAAGTGCTGTACAGAAACCCAGCCTAAAACCCCAAACAGCAAGCAATGCAGGTGTAGAAGCACGGTGGCTAGGAAAAACTCCCTAGAAAGGCCAAAACCTAGGAAGAAACCTAGAGAGGAACCAGGCTATGTGGGGTGGCCAGTCCTCTTCTGGCTGTGCCGGGTGGAGATTATAACAGAACATGACCAAGATGTTCAAATGTTCATAAATGACCAGCATGGTCGAATAATAATAAGGCAGAACAGTTGAAACTGGAGCAGCAGCACGGCCAGGTGGACTGGGGACAGCAAGGAGTCATCATGTCAGGTAGTCCTGGGGCATGGTCCTAGGGCTCAGGTCCTCCGAGAGAGAGAAAGAAAGAGAGAGAATTAGAGGACGCACACTTAGATTCACACAGGACACCGAATAGGACAGGAGAAGTACTCCAGATATAACAAACTGACCCTAGCCCCCCGACACAAACTACTGCAGCATAAATACTGGAGGCTGAGACAGGAGGGGTCAGGAGACACTGTGGCCCCATCCGAGGACACCCCCGGACAGGGCCAAACAGAAATGATATAACCCCACCCACTTTGCCAAAGCACAGCCCCCACACCACTAGAGGGATATCTTCAACCACCAACTTACCATCCTGAGACAAGGCTGAGTATAGCCCACAAAGATCTCCGCCATGGCACAACCCAAGGGGGGGCGCCAACCCAGACAGGATGACCACATCAGTGAATCAACCCACTCAGGTGACGCACCCCTTCCAGGGATGGCATGAGAGAGCCCCAGTAAGCCAGTGACTCAGCCCCTGTAATAAGGTTAGAGGCAGAGAATCCCAGTGGAAAGAGGGGAACCGGCCAGGCAGAGACAGCAAGGGCGGTTCGTTGCGCCAGAGCCTTTCCGTTCACCTTCCCACTCCTGGGCCAGACTACACTCAATCATATGACCCACTGAAGAGATGAGTCTTCAGTAAAGACTTAAAGGTTGAGACCGAGTTTGCGTCTCTGACATGGGTAGGCAGACCGTTCCATAAAAATGGAGCTCTATAGGAGAAAGCCCTGCCTCCAGCTGTTTGCTTAGAAATTCTAGGGACAATTAGGAGGCCTGCGTCTTGTGACCGTAGCGTATGTGTAGGTATGTACGGCAGGACCAAATCAGAGAGATAGGTAGGAGCAAGCCCTTGTAATGCTTTGTAGGTTAGCAGTAAAACCTTGAAATCAGCCCTTACTTTGATAGGAAGCCAGTGTAGAGAGGCTAGCACTGGAGTAATATGATCAAATTTTTTGGTTCTAGTCAGGATTCTAGCAGCCGTATTTAGCACTAACTGAAGTTTATTTAGTGCTTTATCCGGGTAGACGGAAAGTAGCGCATTGCAGTAGTCTAAC
Source organism: Oncorhynchus kisutch (assembly GCF_002021735.2). Lineage (NCBI taxonomy): Eukaryota > Metazoa > Chordata > Actinopteri > Salmoniformes > Salmonidae > Oncorhynchus > Oncorhynchus kisutch. The sequence goes on along the minus strand of NC_034188.2, from coordinate 75,047,147 downwards.
CTAGAAGTGACAAAAGCATGGATTAATTTTTCTGCATCATTTTTGGACAGAAAGTTTCTGATTTTTGCAATGTTACGTAGATGGAAAAAAAGCTGTCCTTGAAATGGTCTTGATATGTTCTTCAAAAGAGAGATCAGGGTCCAGAGTAACGCCGGGGTCCTTCACAGTTTTATTTGAGACGACTGTACAACCATTAAGATTAATTGTCAGATTCAACAGAAGATCTCTTTGTTTCTTGGGACCTAGAACAAGCATCGCTGTTTTGTCTGAGTTTAAAAGTAGAAAGTTTGCAGCCATCCACTTCCTTATGTCTGAAACACATGCTTCTAGCAAGGGCAATTTTAGGGCTTCACCATGTTTCATTGAAATGTACAGCTGTGTGTCATCCGCATAGCAGTGAAAGTTAACATTATGTTTTCGAATAACATCCCCAAGAGGTAAAATATATAGTGAAAACAATAGTGGTCCTAAAACGGAACCTTGAGGAACACCGAAATTTACAGTTGATTTGTCAGAGGACAAACCATTCACAGAGACAAACTAATATCTTTCCGACAGATAAGATCTAAACCAGGCCAGAACTTGTCCGTGTAGACCAATTTGGTTTTCCAATCTCTCCAAAAGAATGTGGTGAGTGTCTGAGTGTTTTATCTGCTGTGTTAAATCACAGTCTGGATTTTAACTATACTTTCAGCACCTCTGGGCTCTGTTCTCCAAATAAACAGGACCTCTCGTTTTCAGGAGGCGTCTCGCATTTGCCCAGCGGTCATTTGCTTGTTGTCTTTTATTTTGGCTTGTGAAACAGAATGCATTTGTAATGCATTACAGTATATCTACCCCAGCGGGCAACAACGTGCACACCCCCAATGTGTTTAGTTGGTCTCTTCCACTGTCCTTTCAAATGACCCTTGGGATCATCGGAGCACACTAAGTCCTGGCTAAAAATAGGGGAGTGCTTTGCATTATTGACAGGCACAGAACATCATCCTGTCCATCTGCATTATGGGAGTTTATTAGAGTGTCACAACGCCTCTCTCAGGGAATGTCTGTTTGTGTTGTATTTATCCTCTACGCTGCTGGTTCATCTATGTCATTCTCCCCTTGCCTGATCCCCTTTCACATCCTGACAGTTGCAAGTGGACGAAAGAATAACTGAAAAGGGCCGGTGCTTCACCACACCGAGTAGTCTTTCATTGGAGCTGTCAAATTTCATTAAAATGAAAGGCAGGAACAGAGACAGAGGCAGAGGCAGGGACAGAGGCAGAGACAGAGGCAGAGGCAGGGGCAGAGACAGAGTCAGGGGCAGAGACAGAGACAGAGGGGCAGAGACAGAGACAGAGGGGCAGAGACAGGGACAGAGGCAGGGGCAGAGGCAGGGGTAGAGACAGAGGCAGAAACAGGGGCAGAGGCAGAGGCATAGACAGATGCAGAGGCAGGGACAGAGGCAGGGGCAGAGGTGGAGACAGAGGCAGGGGCATAGACAGAGGCAGGGGCAGAGACAGAGGCAGAGACAGAGGCAGGGAGAGGGGCAGAGACAGAGACAGGGGCAGAGACAGAGGGGCAGAGACATAGACAGAGGCAGGGGCAGAGGCGGAGACAGAGGCAGGGGCAGGGGCAGAGGCAGAGGCAGAGGCAGAGACAGGGGCAGGGGCAGAGACAGAGGGGCAGAGGCGGGGGCAGAGGCAGAGGCAGGGACAGAGACAGGGGCAGGGACAGAGGCAGGGGCAGGGGCAGGGGCAGAGACAGGGGCAGGGGCAGAGACAGAGGGGCAGAGGCAGGGACAGAGGCAGGGGCAGAGACAGGGACAGAGACAGGGGCAGAGGCAGAGGCAGGGGCAGAGATGGAGGCAGGGGCAGAGACGGAGGCAGGGGCAGAGGCAGGGGCGGAGACAGAGGCAGGGGCAGAGACAGGGGCAGAAACAGAGGCAGGTGCAGAGACAGAGACAGAGGCAGAGACAGGGGCAGGGACAGAGGCAGGGACAGAGACAGGGGCAGGGGCAGAGATACAGACAGAGACAGAGGAAGGGACAGAGACAGAGGCAGAGGCAGGGGCAGAGACAGAGGCAGGGGGAGAGACAGAGGCAGGGGCAGGGGCAGAGATAGAGACAGAGACAGAGGAAGGGACAGAGACAGAGGCAGAGACAGAGGCAGAGGCAAAGACATAGGCAGAGATATAGGCAGGGGCAGAGACATAGACAGAGGCAGGGACAGAGACATAGACAGGGACAGAGACATAGACAGGGACAGAGGCAGAGACATGGACAGGGACAGAGACAGAGGCATGGACAGAGACATAGACAGGGACAGAGGCAGAGACAGGGACAGAGGCAGAGACATAGACAGAGGCAGAGGAAGAGGCAGAGACATAGGCAGGGACAGAGGCAGGGACAGAGGCAGAGACATAGACAGAGGCGGGGGCAGAGGAAGAGGCAGAGACATAGGCAGGGACAGAGGCAGGGACAGAGGCAGGGACAGAGGCAGAGACAGAGGCAGAGACACAGGCAGGGGCAGGGACAGAGGCAGAGACAGAGGCATAGACAGAGACAGGGACAGGGACAGAGACAGAGACATAGACAGGGAAAGCACAAATAGCTGAGGGGGAGATAATGGAAAAAGAGAGAGAGAAAAAGAAGGGAGAAGATGACTGGTTTAGCGTTTATCAACTGCTGTTTGACACACGGGAAGCGGCGAGGAGTCGGTGTGATAAAAGAAACACAGGAAGTGATGAATGTGTCCAACAGGAAGTGATAAATGTGTCCAGCTTGTAAACTTTAATGGCCAAGCCTTGGACTGGAGCGATCTGCCGATATTTAATTAACTGTAATGTGATCAATCAGAGAGTTAAGGATGGTACTGTACTGGTGGGGCTCAGCGCCAGACAAACAGGTCCTATAGCTCATTAGACAGGAGAGGCCTCAGAGGAAAAGCAACAATCAACAAATGAGCCTGGGATGTTTGGCGCTGGATGGGGCTGGTTTCGGTGAGTCGGCATCAGTTGGTTTAAGGAGCAAATGCATCCTTATGCATCCTCAGAGGTGCAGCTGTGAATTCTGCTCAGAACAAAAACATTTGTGTCAACGTGTTGGTGTTTCTGTGTGTACGTGTGGATGTTTAAGCTAATCAAATCAAATCAAAGTTTATTTGTTACGTACGCCGAATACAACATGTATGACCTTACAGTGAAATGCTTACTTACAGGCTCTAACCAATGGTGCAAAAAAGGTATTAGGTGAACAATAGGTAAGTAAAGACATAAAAACAACAGTATAAAGACAGTGGAAAATAACAGTAGCGAGGCTATATACAGTAGAGAGGTTATATACAGTAGAGAGGCTATATACAGTACCGAGGCTATATACAGTAGAGAGGCTATATACAGTAGAGAGGCTATAAACAGTAGAGAGGCTATATACAGTAGAGAGGCTATATACAGTAGAGAGGCTATATACAGTAGAGAGGCTATATACAGTAGAGAGGCTATAAACAGTAGAGAGACTATATACAGTAGAGAGGCTATATACAGTAGCGAGGCTATATACAGTAGAGAGGTTATATACAGTAGAGAGGCTATATACAGTACCGAGGCTATATACAGTAGAGAGGCTATATACAGTAGAGAGGTTATATACAAAAGAGAGGCTATATACAGTAGCGAGGCTATATACAATAGAGAGGTTATATACAGTAGAGAGGCTATAAACAGTACCGAGGCTATATACAGTAGAGAGGCTATACAGTAGAGAGGCTATAAACAGTAGAGAGGCTATAAACAGTAGAGAGGCTATATACAGTAGAGAGGCTATATACAGTACCGAGGCTATATACAGTAGAGAGGCTATATACAGTAGAGAGGCTATATACAGTAGAGAGGCTATAAACAGTAGAGAGACTATATACAGTAGAGAGGCTATATACAGTACCGAGGCTATATATAGTAGCGAGGCTATATACAGTAGAGAGGTTATATACAGTAGAGAGGCTATATACAGTACCGAGGCTATATACAGTAGAGAGGTTATATACAGTAGAGAGGCTATATACAGTAGAGAGGCTATATACAGTAGAGAGGTTATATACAGTAGAGAGGCTATAAGTAGAGAGGCTATACAGTAGAGAGGCTATATACAGTAGAGAGGCTATATACAGTAGAGAGGCTATATACAGTACCGAGGCTATATACAGTAGAGAGGTTATATACAGTAGAGAGGCTATATACAGTAGAGAGGTTATATACAGTAGAGAGGCTATATACAGTAGCGAGGCTATATACAGTAGAGAGGTTATATACAGTAGAGAGGCTATATACAGTAGCGAGGCTATATACAGTAGAGAGGTTATATACAGTAGAGAGGCTATATACAGTACCGAGGCTATATACAGTAGAGAGGCTATATACAGTAGAGAGGTTATATACAAAAGAGAGGCTATATACAGTAGCGAGGCTATATACAATAGAGAGGTTATATACAGTAGAGAGGCTATATACAGTAGCGAGGCTATATACAGTAGAGAGGTTATATACAGTAGAGAGGCTATATACAGTACCGAGGCTATATACAGTAGAGAGGCTATATACAGTAGAGAGACTATATACAGTAGAGAGGCTATATACAGTAGAGAGGCTATATACAGTAGAGAGGTTATATACAGTAGAGAGGCTATATACAGTAGTGAGGCTATATACAGTAGAGAGGCTATATACAGTACCGAGGCTATATACAGTAGAGAGGCTATATACAGTACCGAGGCTATATACAGTAGAGAGGCTATATACAGTAGAGAGGCTATATACAGTAGCGAGGCTATATACAGTAGAGAGGCTATATACAGTAGAGAGGCTATATACAGTAGAGAGGCTATAACAGTAGCGAGGCTATATACAGTAGAGAGGCTATAACAGTAGAGAGGCTATATACAGTACCGAGGCTATAACAGTAGCGATGCTATATACAGTAGCGAGGCTATAACAGTAGCGAGGCTATATACATGCACCGGTTAGTTGGGCTGATTGAGGTAGTATGTACACGTAGATATGGTTAAAGTGACTATGCATATATGTATGATAAACAGAGAGTAGCAGTAATTTAAAAGAGGGGTTGGCGGGTGGTGGGTGGCGTGACACAATGCCGATAGCCCGGTTAGCCAATGTGCCGGAGCACTGGTTGGTCGGGCTAATTGAGATAGTATGTACATGAATGTATAGATAAAGTGACAATGCATATATTATAAACAGAGAGTAGCAGCAGCGTTAGAGGGGGGTTGGGGGGGGGGAAACAATGCAAATAGTCCGGGTAGCCATTTGATTACCTGTTCAGGAGTCTTATGGCTTGGGGGTAAAAACTGTTGAGAAGCCTTTTTGTCCTAGACTTGGCGCTCTGGTACCGCTTGCCATGCTGTAGTAGAGAGAACAGTCTACGGGTGGTTGGGGTCTTTGACAATTTTTAGGGCCTTCCTCTGACACCGCCTGGTGTAGAGGTCCTGGATGGCAGGCAGCTTAGCCCCAGTGATATACTGGTGATCTACTACCCTCTGTAGTGCCTTGCGGTCAGAGGCCGAGCAATTGCCGTACCAGGCAGTGCTCTCGATGTTGCAGCTGTCGAACCTTTTGAGGACCTTTTGAGGATCTGAGGACACATGCCAAATATTTTTATTTTCCTGAGGGGGAATAGGCTTTGTCGTGCCCTCTTCACGACTGTCTTGGTGTGTTTGGACCATTCTAATTTGTTGTTGATGTGGACACCAAGGAATTTGAAGCTCTCAACCTGCTCCACTACAGCCCTGTTGATGAGAATGGGGGCATGCTTGGTCCTCCTTTTCCTGTAGTCTACAATCATCTCCTTAGTCTTGGTTACGTTGAGGGATAGGTTGTTATTCTGGCACCACCCGGCCAGGTCTCTGACCTCCTCCCTATAGGCTGTCTCGTCGTTGTCGGTGATCAGGCCTACCACTGTTGTGTCGTCTGCAAACCAAATGATGGTGTTGGAGTCGTGCCTGTCCATGCAGTCGTGGGTGAACAGGGAGTATAGGAGGAGACTGAGCACGCAGCCCTGGGGGACTCCAGTGTTGAGGATGTTTTACTACCTACCCTCACCACCTGGGGGCGGTCCGTCAGGAAGTTCAGGATCCAGTTGCAGAGGGAGGTGATTAGTCCCAGGATCCTTAGCTTTGTGATGCACTTTGAGGGTACTATGGTGTTGAACGCTCAGCTGTAGTCAATGAATAGCATTCTCACATAGGTGTTCCTTTTGTCCAGGTGTGAAAGGGCAGTGTGGAGTACAATAGAGAATGCATCATCTGTGGATCTGTTTGGGTGGTATGCAAGTTGGAGTGGGTCTAAGGTTTCTGGGATAATGGTGTTGATGTGAGCCATTACCAGCCTTTCAAAGCACTTCATGGCTAAGGACGTGAGTGCTACGGTTCTGTAGTCATTTAGGCAGGTTGCCTTTGTGTTCTTGGGCACAGGGACTATTGTGGTATGCTTGAAACATGTTGGTATTACAGACTCAATCAGGGACATGTTGATAATGTCGGTGAAGTCATCTGCCCGTTGGTCAGCACATGCCTGGAGCACACGTCCTGGTAATCCGTCTGGCCCCGCAGCCTTGTGTATGTTGACCTGTTAAAGGTCTTACTCACGTCGGCTATGGAGAGAGTGATCACACAGTCGTCCGGAACTGCATGCCTCAGTGTTGCTTGCCTCAAAGCGAACATAGAAGTGATTTAGCTCGTCTGGTAGGCTTGTGTCACTGGGCAGCTTGCGGCTGTGCTTCCCTTTGTAGTCTGTAATAGTTGGCAAGCCCTGCCGCATAAGACGAGCATCAGAGCCGGTGTAGTATGACTCACTCTTAGTCCTGTATTGACGCTTTGCCTGTTTGAAGGTTCGTCGCAGGGCATATCAGGATTTCTTATAAGCTTCCAGGTTAGAGTCCCACACCTTGAAGGCGGCAGCTCTACCCTTTAGCTCAGTGCAAAAGTTTCCTGTAATCCATGGCTTCTGGTTGGGGTATGTACGTACAGTCACTGTGGGGACGACATCCTCGATGCACTTATTGATAAAGCCAGTGGTGTTCTCCTCAATGCCATCGGAAGATTCCTGGAACATATTCCAGTCTGTGATAGCAAAGCAGTCCTGTAGTTTAGCATCTGCTTCATCTGACCATTATTTTATAGACCGAGTCACTGGTGCTTCCTGCTTTAATTTTAGCTTGTAAGCAGAAAACAAGAGGATAGAGTTGTGGTCGGATTTACCAAATGGAGGGCGAGGGAGAGCTTTGTACGCGTCTCTGTGTGTGGAGTACAGGTGATCTCTAATTGTTTTCCCTCTGGTTGCACATTTAACATGTTGATAGAAATTTGGTAGAACTGATTTAAGTTTCCCTGCATTAAAGTCTCCGGCCACTAGCAGCGCCGCCTCTGGGTAAGTGGTTTCCTGTTTGCTTATTTCCTTATACAGCTGACTGACTAAGTGCGGTCTTAGTGCCAGCATCTGTCTGTGGTGGTAAATAAACAGCCATGAAAAGCCGAGAACTCTCTAGGCAAGTAGTGTGGCCTGCAATTTATCACAATATACTCAACTTCAGATGAGCAAAATCTAGAGACTTCCTTCGATTTTGTGCACCAGCTGTTGTTTACAAATATACACAGACCCCCCCCCCCCCCTTCGTCTTAACGGAGTGTGCTGTTCTATCCTGCCGGTGCAGCGTGTATCCCGCTAGCTGAATATCGATGTCGTCATTCAGCCACAATTCCGTGAAACATAGGATATTACAGTTTTGTAATACAGTTTGTCCCGTTGGTAGGATATTCGTGATCTTACTTCGTCTAATTTACTGTCCAATGATTGCACGTTGGCGAGTAATATTGACGGTAACGGCAGATTGCCCCCACGAGGCATGTGTCCTCTGTACCTGCGCCTCTTCCTCTAGCAAATAACTGGGATGTTGGCCCTGTCGGGTGTTTGGAGAATGTCTTGTGCGTCCTGCTTGTTGTAGAAAAAACCTTTGTCTCGTCCGAGGTGAGTGATCGCTGTCCTGATATCCAGAAGCTCTTTGTCTCGTCCGAGGTGAGTGATCGCTGTCCTGATATCCAGAAGCTCTTTGTCTCGTCCGAGGTGAGTGATCGCTGTCCTGATATCCAGAAGCTCTTTGTCTCGTCCGAGGTGAGTGATCGCTGTCCTGATATCCAGAAGCTCTTTGTCTCGTCCGAGGTGAGTGATCGCTGTCCTGATATCCAGAAGCTCTTTGTCTCGTCCGAGGTGAGTGATCGCTGTCCTGATATCCAGAAGCTCTTTGGCTCGTCCGAGGTGAGTGATCGCTGTCCTGATATCCAGAAGCTCTTTGTCTAATCCGAGGTGAGTGATCGCTGTCCTGATATCCAGAAGCTCTTTGTCTCGTCCGAGGTGAGTGATCGCTGTCCTGATATCCAGAAGCTCTTTGGCTAATCCGAGGTGAGTGATCGCTGTCCTGATATCCAGAAGCTCTTTGTCTCGTCCGAGGTGAGTGATCGCTGTCCTGATATCCAGAAGCTCTTTGTCTCGTCCGAGGTGAGTGATCGCTGTCCTGATATCCAGAAGCTCTTTGTCTCGTCCGAGGTGAGTGATCGCTGTCCTGATATCCAGAAGCTCTTTGTCTCGTCCGAGGTGAGTGATCGCTGTCCTGATATCCAGAAGCTCTTTGTCTCGTCCGAGGTGAGTGATCGCTGTCCTGATATCCAGAAGCTCTTTGTCTAATCCGAGGTGAGTGAACGCTGTCCTGATATCCAGAAGCTCTTTGTCTCGTCCGAGGTGAGTGATCGCTGTCCTGATATCCAGAAGCTCTTTGTCTCGTCCGAGGTGAGTGATCGCTGTCCTGATATCCAGAAGCTCTTTGTCTAATCCGAGGTGAGTGAACGCTGTCCTGATATCCAGAAGCTCTTTGTCTCGTCCGAGGTGAGTGATCGCTGTCCTGATATCCAGAAGCTCTTTGTCTCGTCCGAGGTGAGTGATCGCTGTCCTGATATCCAGAAGCTCTTTGTCTCGTCCGAGGTGAGTGATCGCTGTCCTGATATCCAGAAGCTCTTTGTCTCGTCCGAGGTGAGTGATCGCTGTCCTGATATCCAGAAGCTCTTTGTCTCGTCCGAGGTGAGTGATCGCTGTCCTGATATCCAGAAGCTCTTTGTCTCGTCCGAGGTGAGTGATCGCTGTCCTGATATCCAGAAGCTCTTTGTCTCGTCCGAGGTGAGTGATCGCTGTCCTGATATCCAGAAGCTCTTTGTCTCGTCCGAGGTGAGTGATCGCTGTCCTGATGTCCAGAAGCTCTTTGTCTCGTCCGAGGTGAGTGATCGCTGTCCTGATATCCAGAAGCTCTTTGTCTCGTCCGAGGTGAGTGATCGCTGTCCTGATATCCAGAAGCTCTTTGTCTCGTCCGAGGTGAGTGATCGCTGTCCTGATATCCAGAAGCTCTTTGTCTCGTCCGAGGTGAGTGATCGCTGTCCTGATATCCAGAAGCTCTTTGTCTCGTCCGAGGTGAGTGATCGCTGTCCTGATATCCAGAAGCTCTTTGTCTCGTCCGAGGTGAGTGATCGCTGTCCTGATATCCAGAAGCTCTTTGTCTCGTCCGAGGTGAGTGATCGCTGTCCTGATATCCAGAAGCTCTTTGTCTCGTCCGAGGTGAGTGATCGCTGTCCTGATATCCAGAAGCTCTTTGTCTCGTCCGAGGTGAGTGATCGCTGTCCTGATATCCAGAAGCTCTTTGTCTCGTCCGAGGTGAGTGATCGCTGTCCTGATATCCAGAAGCTCTTTGTCTAATCCGAGGTGAGTGAACGCTGTCCTGATATCCAGAAGCTCTTTGTCTCGTCCGAGGTGAGTGATCGCTGTCCTGATATCCAGAAGCTCTTTGTCTCGTCCGAGGTGAGTGATCGCTGTCCTGATATCCAGAAGCTCTTTGTCTAATCCGAGGTGAGTGAACGCTGTCCTGATATCCAGAAGCTCTTTGTCTCGTCCGAGGTGAGTGATCGCTGTCCTGATATCCAGAAGCTCTTTGTCTCGTCCGAGGTGAGTGATCGCTGTCCTGATATCCAGAAGCTCTTTGTCTCGTCCGAGGTGAGTGATCGCTGTCCTGATATCCAGAAGCTCTTTGTCTCGTCCGAGGTGAGTGATCGCTGTCCTGATATCCAGAAGCTCTTTGTCTCGTCCGAGGTGAGTGATCGCTGTCCTGATATCCAGAAGCTCTTTGTCTCGTCCGAGGTGAGTGATCGCTGTCCTGATATCCAGAAGCTCTTTGTCTCGTCCGAGGTGAGTGATCGCTGTCCTGATATCCAGAAGCTCTTTGGCTCGTCCGAGGTGAGTGATCGCTGTCCTGATATCCAGAAGCTCTTTGTCTAATCCGAGGTGAGTGATCGCTGTCCTGATATCCAGAAGCTCTTTGTCTCGTCCGAGGTGAGTGATCGCTGTCCTGATATCCAGAAGCTCTTTGGCTAATCCGAGGTGAGTGATCGCTGTCCTGATATCCAGAAGCTCTTTGTCTCGTCCGAGGTGAGTGATCGCTGTCCTGATATCCAGAAGCTCTTTGTCTCGTCCGAGGTGAGTGATCGCTGTCCTGATATCCAGAAGCTCTTTGTCTCGTCCGAGGTGAGTGATCGCTGTCCTGATATCCAGAAGCTCTTTGTCTCGTCCGAGGTGAGTGATCGCTGTCCTGATATCCAGAAGCTCTTTGTCTCGTCCGAGGTGAGTGATCGCTGTCCTGATATCCAGAAGCTCTTTGTCTAATCCGAGGTGAGTGAACGCTGTCCTGATATCCAGAAGCTCTTTGTCTCGTCCGAGGTGAGTGATCGCTGTCCTGATATCCAGAAGCTCTTTGTCTCGTCCGAGGTGAGTGATCGCTGTCCTGATATCCAGAAGCTCTTTGTCTAATCCGAGGTGAGTGAACGCTGTCCTGATATCCAGAAGCTCTTTGTCTCGTCCGAGGTGAGTGATCGCTGTCCTGATATCCAGAAGCTCTTTGTCTCGTCCGAGGTGAGTGATCGCTGTCCTGATATCCAGAAGCTCTTTGTCTCGTCCGAGGTGAGTGATCGCTGTCCTGATATCCAGAAGCTCTTTGTCTCGTCCGAGGTGAGTGATCGCTGTCCTGATATCCAGAAGCTCTTTGTCTCGTCCGAGGTGAGTGATCGCTGTCCTGATATCCAGAAGCTCTTTGTCTCGTCCGAGGTGAGTGATCGCTGTCCTGATATCCAGAAGCTCTTTGTCTCGTCCGAGGTGAGTGATCGCTGTCCTGATATCCAGAAGCTCTTTGTCTCGTCCGAGGTGAGTGATCGCTGTCCTGATGTCCAGAAGCTCTTTGTCTCGTCCGAGGTGAGTGATCGCTGTCCTGATATCCAGAAGCTCTTTGTCTCGTCCGAGGTGAGTGATCGCTGTCCTGATATCCAGAAGCTCTTTGTCTCGTCCGAGGTGAGTGATCGCTGTCCTGATATCCAGAAGCTCTTTGTCTCGTCCGAGGTGAGTGATCGCTGTCCTGATATCCAGAAGCTCTTTGTCTCGTCCGAGGTGAGTGATCGCTGTCCTGATATCCAGAAGCTCTTTGTCTCGTCCGAGGTGAGTGATCGCTGTCCTGATATCCAGAAGCTCTTTGTCTCGTCCGAGGTGAGTGATCGCTGTCCTGATATCCAGAAGCTCTTTGTCTCGTCCGAGGTGAGTGATCGCTGTCCTGATATCCAGAAGCTCTTTGTCTCGTCCGAGGTGAGTGATCGCTGTCCTGATATCCAGAAGCTCTTTGTCTCGTCCGAGGTGAGTGATCGCTGTCCTGATATCCAGAAGCTCTTTGTCTAATCCGAGGTGAGTGAACGCTGTCCTGATATCCAGAAGCTCTTTGTCTCGTCCGAGGTGAGTGATCGCTGTCCTGATATCCAGAAGCTCTTTGTCTCGTCCGAGGTGAGTGATCGCTGTCCTGATATCCAGAAGCTCTTTGTCTAATCCGAGGTGAGTGAACGCTGTCCTGATATCCAGAAGCTCTTTGTCTCGTCCGAGGTGAGTGATCGCTGTCCTGATATCCAGAAGCTCTTTGTCTCGTCCGAGGTGAGTGATCGCTGTCCTGATATCCAGAAGCTCTTTGTCTCGTCCGAGGTGAGTGATCGCTGTCCTGATATCCAGAAGCTCTTTGTCTCGTCCGAGGTGAGTGATCGCTGTCCTGATATCCAGAAGCTCTTTGTCTCGTCCGAGGTGAGTGATCGCTGTCCTGATATCCAGAAGCTCTTTGTCTCGTCCGAGGTGAGTGATCGCTGTCCTGATATCCAGAAGCTCTTTGTCTCGTCCGAGGTGAGTGATCGCTGTCCTGATATCCAGAAGCTCTTTGTCTCGTCCGAGGTGAGTGATCGCTGTCCTGATATCCAGAAGCTCTTTTTTTGCTGTAAGATATGGTTGCGGAAACATTATGTTCAAAATAAGTTACAAATAACGCAAGAAAAACCACATAGCACAATTGGTTGGGCGCCCGTAAAACTGCTGCCATTTCTTTTGGCGTGCTGTAGCAAAGAAAAACGGGATGTGTAAGCTGTTATACAAAGTCACACACATTAGATTGGCGAGCCATGAACTCCTGTGGTAGCCAGACTAAGACCCAATGATAACATCTAAACCCAATCGCTAGTAGTCTTACTTCTGCTAGATGTAAGGCTCTTAAATCCTACCCATCTCTATCCCTTCCTCCCCCTCTTTAGTCATCTCTTAATTTGCCTAATGGCTGGTGGTATTTTAAGATGAGGTTGCCTTGAGTTCACCTTCAGTACTCCGAAAAGCACTCTTTGTCTCTGTTCTGTTTCCCCACATCTGAAACCCATTCTGTTTCCCCACATCATACGTCCCTCAGCCTGTCTCCTCTCCCTTCCATTACCCTTCTTGTGTTCACACAATCCACCCTGTCGTCATTCTTTAATTTCTGTAACAGAAGCCTTGACCTCTTCCACTTCTTCCATTGCCTGCTCTGACTGAGCCCAGCAGCCAATAAGAAGCTTGAAAAACGCTGCAGACTGCTGTTTATCAACTCTGGTGAAGATGACAAACATTTTTTTAAGTCACTGATGCTTGGATTCAACAATTTGTCTGGATAATCTTGTGCTCATCTGCTCAAGTTGCTGCAACTTTCTATTCTATCTTTACGTGACTCATGCGTACATTAATGATTCCGTTATAAGCTCAGCAAGTATTTAGGCCTTTTTTTGTATCTGAACTGAAGTACGTCACTGTACACCCACCCAGAATAAACTGTCCAGACAAAATCTGACTTTGCCTTGAAGAGAAATTCTAAATACATTTTACAGCCGTAATTGTATTCCCCTCAGGCAATGCCAACAACCTATTGCATATGTAACTCTCACACATTTCTGTGTCTAAAAGCACATGAAGTGCCTTTCGCGCTTATATAAAAACATACTCAGAAATCATTTCCTGTCTGACCGTCGTTGTGAACCACAGAATAAACTCTCTCTCTCCTCTAGTTACTTACCATCCGTCACAGATGCGCAGGAGAGACAGAGAGGTGAAAAACCTGTGATGAAAATATATGAATTGGCTCATAAAAGTGAGCATGATTAAATTAAGAGTCTAGTAAAATAAAGTCTCATTCGCCATAATGAAACTGCCTGATTTAGATTTAGTAGTTTGGGTTGGCGGATTTGATGTGATTGGGAGGATGGGAGATGGTGTGGCAGTGGGAGAGGTGTTGGTTCAGTGGAATTATAAAGTCTGGGGAACGCTGGCACACAGCATACCAGTGGTGACACATCACACCTCAGGGAGTTTCATCTTCACACTCCGCTATGCTACATGGACAGCATGCTAGGTGTTGATTTGTCACATGTAATCATGTCTGCCCTACGGTCTTCATCAAAGGGCCATCTTACTGTGGTGTTGAAAATGGTTTGAATGCTTTCTCTATTTGTTGGTCTGTGTTGTTGATGATGATGATGATGATGAAGAAGATGATGATGATGATAATCAATGTGAGGTATGATCTTGGTGGTCTTTAAATGTATCTATCCAGCCATATATCAATATTCATAGCAAGTTGGTGTGTTTTCATGTGTTAGATTTTAATGTGGTTTTCAAGTTCCTGTGTGGCTCAGATGGTAGAGCATGGTGTTTGCCAGGGTTGTGGGTTCGATTCCCATGGGCATCACTATGAAAAGGTACATAAATGTATGCCCTTGCTGCTGTAAGTCTCTCTGGATAAGTGAGTCTGCTAAATTACTAAAATATACATTTCTTGAGGAGGGACATCATTGATAATGTTCTTGTCTAATTTTAATGTTGATAGGACAGTAAAGTACATTATATTTATGTGTGTTACTGGTTACTATGGAGATTTCCCCAGAAGGCAGATGAGAGTCTAGGCTGGATGAGTTCATCTGTGGGGCCTGGCTATCACTCCTTCATCTCACCCTGGAGCCTGGCTATCACTCCTTTATCTCATCCCGGGGCCTGGCTATCACTCCTTCATCTCACCCTGGAGCCTGGCTATCACTCCTTTATCTCATCCCGGGGCCTGGCTATCACTCCTTCATCTCACCCTGGAGCCTGGCTATCACTCCTTCATTTCATCCCGGGTCCTGGCTATCACGCCTTCATCTCACCCTGGAGCATGGCTATCACTCCTTCATCTCACCCTGGAGCCTGACTATCACTCCTTTATCTCACCCTGGAGCCTGACTATCACTCCTTCATTTCACCCTGGGGCCTGACTATCACTCCTCCATCTCACCCTGGGGCCTGACTATCACTCCTTCATCTCATCCTGGAGCCTGGCTATCACTACTTCATCTCACCCTGGGGCCTGGCTATCACTCCTTCATCTCATCCCGGGGCCTGGCTATCACTCCTTCATCTCACCCTGGAGCCTGACTATCACTCCTTTATCTCACCCTGGAGCCTGGCTATCACTCCTTTATCAAATCAAATCAAATTTATTTATATAGCCCTTCGTACATCAGCTGATATCTCAAAGTGCTGTACAGAAACCCAGCCTAAAACCCCAAACAGCAAGCAATGCAGGTGTAGAAGCACGGTGGCTAGGAAAAACTCCCTAGAAAGGCCAAAACTGTCACGTTTCTTCAAAATCGAACCCAGAAGCAGACCAGGACAAGGAGAGTAGGAAGAAGGTGAGTATTTATTTACAAGTGAATGTGAGTGGGTAGATACATCCAGGTGGCGTAGCGGGCAGCGGTGGTGAGTTGATGGGAGTAAATAGGTGGATCCAATGGGGAAGCGGAATCCTCCGATGACCAGGCGGGAATGGGGTAAATGATCCGGGTGAGTAACTGAAGACAGAACAAACGGAGGTAAGTTGAAGGCAAGCAAGACGTACAAAACAACAAAACAAATTCTATCCAACTTGAGGCTGATACTATGGCACAACATACTGTTCATGGCTAACGATCCGGCAGGGAATGGATGTCAGGTCAGAGCTTTTGAAGGGGAGAGGTGATGATCAGGACAGGTGTGCAGATTACTGATGGGATACAGGTGCGGGTGAACATCGATCTCCCAACAAGCTAATCTGCCCGGCAACCAGACAGGGTGCGTTCCAGGACACCGGAAACACACTCCAGGACAGAAACACAGGCAAACACAGACTCAGGAAGCGGGGTTCGTGACAAAAACCTAGGAAGAAACCTAGAGAGGAACCAGGCTATGTGG
Organism: Oncorhynchus kisutch; assembly: GCF_002021735.2. Classification (NCBI taxonomy): domain Eukaryota; kingdom Metazoa; phylum Chordata; class Actinopteri; order Salmoniformes; family Salmonidae; genus Oncorhynchus; species Oncorhynchus kisutch. The sequence goes on along the minus strand of NC_034188.2, from coordinate 75,031,487 downwards.
GGTGGCCAGTCCTCTTCTGGCTGTGCCGGGTGGAGATTATAACAGAACATGGCCAAGATGTTCAAATGTTCATAAATGACCAGCATGGTCGAATAATAATAAGGCAGAACAGTTGAAACTGGAGCAGCAGCACAGTCAGGTGGAAGTTGAAACTGGAGCAGCAGCATGGCCAGGTGGACCCTGGAGCCTGGAGCCTATCACACCCTGGAGCCTGGCTATCACTCCTTTATCTCACCCTGGGGCCTGGCTATCACTCCTTCATCACACCCTGGGGCCTGGCTATCACTCCTTCATCTCACCCTGTGGCCTGGCTATCACTCCTGTATCTCACCCTGGGGCCTGGCTATCACTCCTTTATCTCACCGTGGGGCCTGACTATCACTCCTTTATCTCACCCTGGAGCCTGTCTATCACTCCTTTATCTCATCCCGGGGCCTGGCTATCACTCCTTTATCTCACACTGGGGCCTGGCTATCACTCCTTTATCTCACCCTGGGGCCTGGCTATCACTCCTTTATCTCACCCTGGGGCCTGGCTATCACTCCTTTATCTCACCCTGGGGCCTGGCTATCGCTGAAGGAAGTAGGGGTGCTGCAGCACCCTTTGAAAAATATGAATAAATCGTGAAAAATAAATATGGTGCACTGGGCCTTTACTAGTCCTGTATTAGCGGGCCGATATAGCATCTGTAGTGCGGGCAAAACATTTTTGTCAGCAACCCCCCATCAGGATGGTGATTAGTGTGTTGTGTTCCAGCTTGTGTGTGTTTGTGTGTGTGTGTGTGTGTGTGTATGGGTGGGTGTGTTTCCTCCACTCTCCCCTGCTGTGTGTGAGATGCTGGGTGTGCTGTGGCCTGTGATTGTAATCGCAACACA
>NC_034188.2:74913112-75025612 GCF_002021735.2 Oncorhynchus kisutch | reverse complement strand
GATGTCGCTCATGTTTTCCATGTATTGATTTGTTGTCGACACCTCAACCTCAACAGCCTAGCTTTACAGATGTTGTCTCTGGCTGTTAGAACACTGAACTGGCTTTACAGATGTTGTCAATGGCTGTTAGAACCCTGAACTGACTTTACAGATGTTGTCTCTGGCTGTTAGAACACTGAGCTGGCTTTACAGATGTTGTCTCTGGATGTTAGAACCCTGAACTGACTTTACAGATGTTGTCTCTGGCTGTTAGAACACTGAACTGGCTTTACAGATGTTGTCTCTGGCTGTTAGAACACTGAACTGGCTTTACAGATGTTGTCTCTGGCTGTTAGAACACTGAGCTGACTTTACATATGTTGTCTCTGGCTGTTAGAACACTGAGCTGGCTTTACAGATGTTGTCTCTGGCTGTTAGAACACTGAGCTGGCTTTACAAATGTTGTCTCTGGCTGTTAGAATACTGAGCTGGCTTTACAGATGTTGTCTCTGGCTGTTAGAACACTGAACTGGCTTTACAGATGTTGTCTCTGGCTGTTAGAACACTGAACTGGCTTTACAGATGTTGTCTCTGGCTGTTAGAACACTGAACTGGCTTTACAGATGTTGTCAATGGCTGTTAGAACCCTGAACTGACTTTACAGATGTTGTCTCTGGCTGTTAGAACACTGAGCTGGCTTTACAGATGTTGTCTCTGGATGTTAGAACCCTGAACTGACTTTACAGATGTTGTCTCTGGCTGTTAGAACACTGAACTGGCTTTACAGATGTTGTCTCTGGCTGTTAGAACACTGAACTGGCTTTACAGATGTTGTCTCTGGCTGTTAGAACACTGAACTGGCTTTACAGATGTTGTCTCTGGCTGTTAGAACACTGAACTGGCTTTACAGATGTTGTCTCTGGCTGTTAGAACACTGAGCTGGCTTTACAGATGTTGTCTCTGGCTGTTAGAACCCTGAACTTGCTTTACAGATGTTGTCTCTGGCTGTTAGAACACTGAGCTGACTTTACAGATGTTGTCTCTGGCTGTTAGAACACTGAACTGGCTTTACAGATGTTGTCTCTGGCTGTTAGAACACTGAGCGGGCTTTACAGATGTTGTCTCTGGCTGTTAGAACCCTGAACTGACTTTACAGATGTTGTCTCTGGCTGTTAGAACCCTGAACTGACTTTACAGATGTTGTCTCTGGCTGTTAGAACCCTGAACTGGCTTTACAGATGTTGTCTCTGGCTGTTAGAACACTGAACTGACTTTACAGATGTTGTCTCTGGCTGTTAGAACACTGAACTGGCTTTACAGATGTTGTCTCTGGCTGTTAGAACCCTGAACTGACTTTACAGATGTTGTCTCTGGCTGTTAGAACACTGAACTGGCTTTACAGATGTTGTCTCTGGCTGTTAGAACACTGAACTGGCTTTACAGATGTTGTCTCTGGCTGTTAGAACCCTGAACTGACTTTACAGATGTTGTCTCTGGCTGTTAGAACACTGAACTGGCTTTACAGATGTTGTCTCTGGCTGTTAGAACCCTGAACTGACTTTACAGATGTTGTCTCTGGCTGTTAGAACACTGAACTGGCTTTACAGATGTTGTCTCTGGCTGTTAGAACACTGAGCTGACTTTACAGATGTTGTCTCTGGCTGTTAGAACACTGAGCTGGCTTTACAGATGTTGTCTCTGGCTGTTAGAACACTGAGCTGGCTTTACAGATGTTGTCAATGGCTGTTAGAACCCTGAACTGACTTTACAGATGTTGTCTCTGGCTGTTAGAACACTGAGCTGGCTTTACAGATGTTGTCTCTGGATGTTAGAACCCTGAACTGACTTTACAGATGTTGTCTCTGGCTGTTAGAACACTGAACTGGCTTTACAGATGTTGTCTCTGGCTGTTAGAACACTGAACTGGCTTTACAGATGTTGTCTCTGGCTGTTAGAACACTGAACTGGCTTTACAGATGTTGTCTCTGGCTGTTAGAACACTGAACTGACTTTACAGATGTTGTCTCTGGCTGTTAGAACCCTTAACTGGCTTTACAGATGTTGTCTCTGGCTGTTAGAACACTGAACTGACTTTACAGATGTTGTCTCTGGCTGTTAGAACCCTGAACTGACTTTACAGATGTTGTCTCTGGCTGTTAGAACACTGAACTGGCTTTACAGATGTTGTCTCTGGCTGTTAGAACACTGAACTGGCTTTACAGATGTTGTCTCTGGCTGTTAGAACACTGAGCTGGCTTTACAGATGTTGTCTCTGGCTGTTAGAACACTGAACTGGCTTTACAGGTGTTGTCTCTGGCTGTTAGAACACTGAACTGACTTTACAGGTGTTGTCTCTGGCTGTTAGAACACTGAACTGGCTTTACAGATGTTGTCTCTGGCTGTTAGAACACTGAACTGACTTTACAGATGTTGTCTCTGGCTGTTAGAACACTGAACTGACTTTACAGATGTTGTCTCTGGCTGTTAGAACACTGAACTGGCTTTACAGATGCTGTCTCTGGCTGTTAGAACACTGAACTGGCTTTACAGATGTTGTCTCTGGCTGTTAGAACACGGAACTGACTTTACAGATGTTGTCTCTGGCTGTTAGAACCCTGAACTGACTTTACAGATGTTGTCTCTGGCTGTTAGAACCCTGAACTGGCTTTACAGATGTTGTCTCTGGCTGTTAGAACCCTGAACTGACTTTACAGATGTTGTCTCTGGCTGTTAGAACACAGAACTGCCTTTCCAGATGTTGTCTCTGGCTGTTAGAACCCTGAACTGACTTTACAGATGTTGTCTCTGGCTGTTAGAACACTGAACTGACATTACAGATGTTGTCTCTGGCTGTTAGAACACGGAACTGACTTTACAGATGTTGTCTCTGGCTGTTAGAATCCTGAACTGGCTTTACAGATGTTGTCTCTGGCTGTTAGAACACTGAGCTGACTTTACAGATGTTGTCTCTGGCTGTTAGAACACTGAGCTGGCTTTACAGATGTTGTCTCTGGCTGTTAGAACACTGAGCTGGCTTTACAAATGTTGTCTCTGGCTGTTAGAATACTGAGCTGGCTTTACAGATGTTGTCTCTGGCTGTTAGAACACTGAACTGGCTTTACAGATGTTGTCTCTGGCTGTTAGAACACTGAACTGGCTTTACAGATGTTGTCTCTGGCTGTTAGAACACTGAACTGGCTTTACAGATGTTGTCAATGGCTGTTAGAACCCTGAACTGACTTTACAGATGTTGTCTCTGGCTGTTAGAACACTGAGCTGGCTTTACAGATGTTGTCTCTGGATGTTAGAACCCTGAACTGACTTTACAGATGTTGTCTCTGGCTGTTAGAACACTGAACTGGCTTTACAGATGTTGTCTCTGGCTGTTAGAACACTGAACTGGCTTTACAGATGTTGTCTCTGGCTGTTAGAACACTGAACTGGCTTTACAGATGTTGTCTCTGGCTGTTAGAACACTGAACTGGCTTTACAGATGTTGTCTCTGGCTGTTAGAACACTGAACTGACTTTACAGATGTTGTCTCTGGCTGTTAGAACCCTGAACTGACTTTACAGATGTTGTCTCTGGCTGTTAGAACACTGAACTGGCTTTACAGATGTTGTCTCTGGCTGTTAGAACACTGAACTGGCTTTACAGATGTTGTCTCTGGCTGTTAGAACACTGAGCTGGCTTTACAGATGTTGTCTCTGGCTGTTAGAACCCTGAACTTGCTTTACAGATGTTGTCTCTGGCTGTTAGAACACTGAGCTGACTTTACAGCTGTTGTCTCTGGCTGTTAGAACACTGAACTGGCTTTACAGATGTTGTCTCTGGCTGTTAGAACACTGAGCGGGCTTTACAGATGTTGTCTCTGGCTGTTAGAACCCTGAACTGACTTTACAGATGTTGTCTCTGGCTGTTAGAACCCTGAACTGACTTTACAGATGTTGTCTCTGGCTGTTAGAACACTGAACTGGCTTTACAGGTGTTGTCTCTGGCTGTTAGAACACTGAACTGACTTTACAGATGTTGTCTCTGGCTGTTAGAACACTGAACTGGCTTCACAGGTGTTGTCTCTGGCTGTTAGAACACTGAACTGACTTTACAGGTGTTGTCTCTGGCTGTTAGAACACTGAACTGTCTTTACAGATGTTGTCTCTGGCTGTTAGAACACTGAACTGGCTTTACAGATGTTGTCTCTGGCTGTTAGAACACTGAACTGACTTTACGGATGTTGTCTCTGGCTGTTAGAACACGGAACTGACTTTACAGATGTTGTCTCTGGCTGTTAGAACCCTGAACTGACTTTACAGATGTTGTCTCTGGCTGTTAGAACACGGAACTGCCTTTACAGATGTTGTCTCTGGCTGTTAGAACCCTGAACTGACTTTACAGATGTTGTCTCTGGCTGTTAGAACACTGAACTGGCTTTACAGGTGTTGTCTCTGGCTGTTAGAACACTGAACTGACTTTACAGGTGTTGTCTCTGGCTGTTAGAACACTGAACTGGCTTTACAGATGTTGTCTCTGGCTGTTAGAACACTGAACTGACTTTACAGATGTTGTCTCTGGCTGTTAGAACACTGAACTGACTTTACAGATGTTGTCTCTGGCTGTTAGAACACTGAACTGGCTTTACAGATGCTGTCTCTGGCTGTTAGAACACTGAACTGGCTTTACAGATGTTGTCTCTGGCTGTTAGAACACGGAACTGACTTTACAGATGTTGTCTCTGGCTGTTAGAACCCTGAACTGACTTTACAGATGTTGTCTCTGGCTGTTAGAACCCTGAACTGGCTTTACAGATGTTGTCTCTGGCTGTTAGAACCCTGAACTGACTTTACAGATGTTGTCTCTGGCTGTTAGAACACAGAACTGCCTTTCCAGATGTTGTCTCTGGCTGTTAGAACCCTGAACTGACTTTACAGATGTTGTCTCTGGCTGTTAGAACACTGAACTGACATTACAGATGTTGTCTCTGGCTGTTAGAACACGGAACTGACTTTACAGATGTTGTCTCTGGCTGTTAGAATCCTGAACTGGCTTTACAGATGTTGTCTCTGGCTGTTAGAACACTGAGCTGACTTTACAGATGTTGTCTCTGGCTGTTAGAACACTGAGCTGGCTTTACAGATGTTGTCTCTGGCTGTTAGAACACTGAGCTGGCTTTACAAATGTTGTCTCTGGCTGTTAGAATACTGAGCTGGCTTTACAGATGTTGTCTCTGGCTGTTAGAACACTGAACTGGCTTTACAGATGTTGTCTCTGGCTGTTAGAACACTGAACTGGCTTTACAGATGTTGTCTCTGGCTGTTAGAACACTGAACTGGCTTTACAGATGTTGTCAATGGCTGTTAGAACCCTGAACTGACTTTACAGATGTTGTCTCTGGCTGTTAGAACACTGAGCTGGCTTTACAGATGTTGTCTCTGGATGTTAGAACCCTGAACTGACTTTACAGATGTTGTCTCTGGCTGTTAGAACACTGAACTGGCTTTACAGATGTTGTCTCTGGCTGTTAGAACACTGAACTGGCTTTACAGATGTTGTCTCTGGCTGTTAGAACACTGAACTGGCTTTACAGATGTTGTCTCTGGCTGTTAGAACACTGAACTGGCTTTACAGATGTTGTCTCTGGCTGTTAGAACACTGAACTGACTTTACAGATGTTGTCTCTGGCTGTTAGAACCCTGAACTGACTTTACAGATGTTGTCTCTGGCTGTTAGAACACTGAACTGGCTTTACAGATGTTGTCTCTGGCTGTTAGAACACTGAACTGGCTTTACAGATGTTGTCTCTGGCTGTTAGAACACTGAGCTGGCTTTACAGATGTTGTCTCTGGCTGTTAGAACCCTGAACTTGCTTTACAGATGTTGTCTCTGGCTGTTAGAACACTGAGCTGACTTTACAGCTGTTGTCTCTGGCTGTTAGAACACTGAACTGGCTTTACAGATGTTGTCTCTGGCTGTTAGAACACTGAGCGGGCTTTACAGATGTTGTCTCTGGCTGTTAGAACCCTGAACTGACTTTACAGATGTTGTCTCTGGCTGTTAGAACCCTGAACTGACTTTACAGATGTTGTCTCTGGCTGTTAGAACACTGAACTGGCTTTACAGGTGTTGTCTCTGGCTGTTAGAACACTGAACTGACTTTACAGATGTTGTCTCTGGCTGTTAGAACACTGAACTGGCTTCACAGGTGTTGTCTCTGGCTGTTAGAACACTGAACTGACTTTACAGGTGTTGTCTCTGGCTGTTAGAACACTGAACTGTCTTTACAGATGTTGTCTCTGGCTGTTAGAACACTGAACTGGCTTTACAGATGTTGTCTCTGGCTGTTAGAACACTGAACTGACTTTACGGATGTTGTCTCTGGCTGTTAGAACACGGAACTGACTTTACAGATGTTGTCTCTGGCTGTTAGAACCCTGAACTGACTTTACAGATGTTGTCTCTGGCTGTTAGAACACGGAACTGCCTTTACAGATGTTGTCTCTGGCTGTTAGAACCCTGAACTGACTTTACAGATGTTGTCTCTGGCTGTTAGAACACTGAACTGACTTTACAGATGTTGTCTCTGGCTGTTAGAACACGGAACTAACTTTACAGATGTTGTCTCTGGCTGTTAGAACCCTGAACTGGCTTTACAGATGTTGTCTCTGGCTGTTAGAACACTGAGCTGACTTTACAGATGTTGTCTCTGGCTGTTAGAACACTGAGCTGGCTTTACAGATGTTGTCTCTGGCTGTTAGAACACTGAGCTGGCTTTACAAATGTTGTCTCTGGCTGTTAGAATACTGAGCTGGCTTTACAGATGTTGTCTCTGGCTGTTAGACCACTGAACTGGCTTTACAGATGTTGTCTCTGGCTGTTAGAACACTGAGCTGGCTTTACAGATGTTGTCTCTGGCTGTTAGAACCCTGAACTGACTTTACAGATGTTGTCTCTGGCTGTTAGAACCCTGAACTGACTTTACAGATGTTGTCTCTGGCTGTTAGAACCCTGAACTGACTTTACAGATGTTGTCTCTGGCTGTTAGAACACTGAACTGGCTTTACAGGTGTTGTCTCTGGCTGTTAGAACACTGAACTGACTTTACAGATGTTGTCTCTGGCTGTTAGAACACTGAACTGGCTTCACAGGTGTTGTCTCTGGCTGTTAGAACACTGAACTGACTTTACAGGTGTTGTCTCTGGCTGTTAGAACACTGAACTGTCTTTACAGATGTTGTCTCTGGCTGTTAGAACACTGAACTGGCTTTACAGATGTTGTCTCTGGCTGTTAGAACACTGAACTGACTTTACGGATGTTGTCTCTGGCTGTTAGAACACGGAACTGACTTTACAGATGTTGTCTCTGGCTGTTAGAACCCTGAACTGACTTTACAGATGTTGTCTCTGGCTGTTAGAACACGGAACTGCCTTTACAGATGTTGTCTCTGGCTGTTAGAACCCTGAACTGACTTTACAGATGTTGTCTCTGGCTGTTAGAACACTGAACTGGCTTTACAGGTGTTGTCTCTGGCTGTTAGAACACTGAACTGACTTTACAGGTGTTGTCTCTGGCTGTTAGAACACTGAACTGGCTTTACAGATGTTGTCTCTGGCTGTTAGAACACTGAACTGACTTTACAGATGTTGTCTCTGGCTGTTAGAACACTGAACTGACTTTACAGATGTTGTCTCTGGCTGTTAGAACACTGAACTGGCTTTACAGATGCTGTCTCTGGCTGTTAGAACACTGAACTGGCTTTACAGATGTTGTCTCTGGCTGTTAGAACACGGAACTGACTTTACAGATGTTGTCTCTGGCTGTTAGAACCCTGAACTGACTTTACAGATGTTGTCTCTGGCTGTTAGAACCCTGAACTGGCTTTACAGATGTTGTCTCTGGCTGTTAGAACCCTGAACTGACTTTACAGATGTTGTCTCTGGCTGTTAGAACACAGAACTGCCTTTCCAGATGTTGTCTCTGGCTGTTAGAACCCTGAACTGACTTTACAGATGTTGTCTCTGGCTGTTAGAACACTGAACTGACATTACAGATGTTGTCTCTGGCTGTTAGAACACGGAACTGACTTTACAGATGTTGTCTCTGGCTGTTAGAATCCTGAACTGGCTTTACAGATGTTGTCTCTGGCTGTTAGAACACTGAGCTGACTTTACAGATGTTGTCTCTGGCTGTTAGAACACTGAGCTGGCTTTACAGATGTTGTCTCTGGCTGTTAGAACACTGAGCTGGCTTTACAAATGTTGTCTCTGGCTGTTAGAATACTGAGCTGGCTTTACAGATGTTGTCTCTGGCTGTTAGAACACTGAACTGGCTTTACAGATGTTGTCTCTGGCTGTTAGAACACTGAACTGGCTTTACAGATGTTGTCTCTGGCTGTTAGAACACTGAACTGGCTTTACAGATGTTGTCAATGGCTGTTAGAACCCTGAACTGACTTTACAGATGTTGTCTCTGGCTGTTAGAACACTGAGCTGGCTTTACAGATGTTGTCTCTGGATGTTAGAACCCTGAACTGACTTTACAGATGTTGTCTCTGGCTGTTAGAACACTGAACTGGCTTTACAGATGTTGTCTCTGGCTGTTAGAACACTGAACTGGCTTTACAGATGTTGTCTCTGGCTGTTAGAACACTGAACTGGCTTTACAGATGTTGTCTCTGGCTGTTAGAACACTGAACTGGCTTTACAGATGTTGTCTCTGGCTGTTAGAACACTGAACTGACTTTACAGATGTTGTCTCTGGCTGTTAGAAACCCTGAACTGACTTTACAGATGTTGTCTCTGGCTGTTAGAACACTGAACTGGCTTTACAGATGTTGTCTCTGGCTGTTAGAACACTGAACTGGCTTTACAGATGTTGTCTCTGGCTGTTAGAACACTGAGCTGGCTTTACAGATGTTGTCTCTGGCTGTTAGAACCCTGAACTTGCTTTACAGATGTTGTCTCTGGCTGTTAGAACACTGAGCTGACTTTACAGCTGTTGTCTCTGGCTGTTAGAACACTGAACTGGCTTTACAGATGTTGTCTCTGGCTGTTAGAACACTGAGCGGGCTTTACAGATGTTGTCTCTGGCTGTTAGAACCCTGAACTGACTTTACAGATGTTGTCTCTGGCTGTTAGAACCCTGAACTGACTTTACAGATGTTGTCTCTGGCTGTTAGAACACTGAACTGCTTTACAGTGTTGTCTCTGGCTGTAGAACACTGAACTGGCTTTACAGATGTTGTCTCTGGCTGTTAGAACACTGAACTGGCTTACAGATGTTGTCTCTGGCTGTTAGAACACTGAACTGGCTTTACAGGTGTTGTCTCTGGCTGTTAGAACACTGAACTGACTTTACAGATGTTGTCTCTGGCTGTTAGAACCACTGAACTGCTTTACAGATGTTGTCTCTGGCTGTTAGAACACTGAACTGGACTTTACAGATGTTGTCTCTGGCTGTTAGAACACTGAACTGACTTTACAGATGTTGTCTCTGGCTGTTAGAACACTGGAACTGACTTTACAGATGTTGTCTCTGGCTGTTAGAACACTGAACTGACTTTACAGATGTTGTCTCTGGCTGTTAGAACCCTGAACTGACTTTACAGATGTTGTCTCTGGCTGATCCACTCAACGAAACCCTGAACTGACTTTACAGATGTTGTCTCTGGCTGTTAGAACACTGACTGACTTTACAGATGTTGTCTCTGGCTGTTAGAACACTGAACTGACTTTACAGATGTTGTCTCTGGCTGTTAGAACACTGAACTGGCTTTACAGATGTTGTCTCTGGCTGTTAGAACACTGAGCTGACTTACAGATGTTGTCTCTGGCTGTTAGAACACTGACTGGCTTTACAGATGTTGTCTCTGGCTGTTAGAAACACTGAACTGGCTTTACAGATGTTGTCTCTGGCTGTTAGAACCCTGAACTGACTTTAACAGATGTTGTCTCTGGCTGTTAGAACACTGAACTGGCTTTACAGATGTTGTCTCTGGCTGTTAGAACACCTGAACTGGCTTTACAGATGTTGTCTCTGGCTGTTAGAACCCTGAACTGGCTTTACAGATGTTGTCTCTGGCTGTTAGAACCCTGAACTGACTTTACAGATGTTGTCTCTGGCTGTTAGAACCCTGAACTGACTTTACAGATGTTGTCTCTGGCTGTTAGAACACTGAACTGACTTTACAGATGTTGTCTCTGGCTGTTAGAACACTGAACTGGCTTTACAGATGTTGTCTCTGGCTGTTAGAACACTGAACTGACTTTACAGATGTTGTCTCTGGCTGTTGAACCTGACTGGCTTTACAGATGTGTCTCTGGCTGTTAGAACACTGAACTGACTTTACAGATGTTGTCTCTGGCTGTTAGAACACTGAACTGGCTTTACAGATGTTGTCTCTGGCTGTTTAGAACACTGAACTGGCTTTACAATGTTGTCTCTGGCTGTTAGAACCCTGAACTGACTTTACAGATGTTGTCTCTGGCTGTTAGAACCCTGAACTGACTTTACAGATGTTGTCTCTGGCTGTTAGAACACTGAACTGGGCTTTACAGGTGTTGTCTCTGGCTGTTAGAACACTGAACTGACTTTACAGATGTTGTCTTGGCTGTTAGAACACTGAACTGCTTTACAGATGTTGTCTCTGGCTGTTAGAACACTGAACTGACTTTACAGAGTGTTGTCTCTGGCTGTTAGAACACTGAACTGCTTTACAGATGTTGTTCTCTGGCTGTTAGAACACTGAACTGGCTTTACAGATGTTGTCTCTGGCTGTTAGAACACTGAACTGGCTTTACAGATGTTGTCTCTGGCTGTTAGAACACTGAACTGGCTTTACAGATGTTTGTCTCTGGCTGTTAGAACCCTGAACTGACTTTACAGATGTTGTGTCTGGCTGTTAGAACCCTGAACTGGCTTTACAGATGTTGTCTCTGGCTGTTAAACACTGAAGCTGGCTTTACAGATGTTGTCTCTGGCTGTTAGAACCCTGAAACTGGCTTTACCAGATGTTGTCTCTGGCTGTTAGAACACTGAACGGAGCTTTACAGATGTTGTCTCTGGCTGTTAACACCTCGAACTGGCTTTACAGATGTTGGTCTCTGGCTTGTTAGAAACCCTGAACTGGACTTAACAGATGTTGTCTCTGGCCTGTTAGAAACACTGAAGCTTGGCTTTACAGGTTGTTTGTCTCTGGCTGTTTAGAACACTGAAACTGGACTTTACAGATTTTGTCCTCTGGCCTGTTAGGAACACTGAACTGGCTTTACAGATGTTGTCTCTGGCTGTTAGAACACTGAACTGACTTTACAGATGTTGTCTCTGGCTGTTAGAAACCCTGAACTGGCTTTACAGATGTTGTCTCTGGCTGTTAGAACACTGAACTGGCTTTACAGATGTTGTCTCTGGCTGTTAGAACCCTGAACTGACTTTACAGATGTTGTCTCTGGCTGTTAGAACACTGAACTGGCTTTACAGATGTTGTCTCTGGCTGTTAGAACACTGAACTGGCTTTACAGATGTTGTCTCTGGCTGTTAGAACACTGAACTGGCTTTACAGATGTTGTCTTCTGGCTGTTAGAACACTGAACTGGCTTTACAGATGTTGTCTCTGGCTGTTAGAACACTTGAAACTGACTTTACAGATGTTGTCTCTGGCTGTTAGAACACTGAACTGGCTTTACAGATGTTGTCTCTGGCTGTTAGAACCCTGAAAACTGGCTTTACAGATGTTGTCTCTGGCTGTTAGAACCCTGAAACTGCTGGCTTTACAGATGTTGTCTCTGGCTGTTAGAACACTGATGTTGTCTCTGGCTGTTAGAACACTGAACTGGCTTTACAGATGTTGTCTCTGGCTGTTAGAACCTGACTGGCTTTACAGATGTTGTCTCTGGCTGTTAGAACACTGAACTGGCTTTACAGATGTTGTCTCTGGCTGTTAGAAACACTGAACTGACTTTACAGATGTTGTCTCTGGCTGTTAGAACCTGAACTGACTTTACAGATGTTGTCTCTGGCTGTTAGAAACCTAGACTGACTTTACAGATGTTGTCTCTGGCTGTTAGAACACTGAACTGGCTTTACAGATGTTGTCTCTGGCTGTTAGAACACTGAACTGACTTTACAGATGTTGTCTCTGGCTGTTAGAACACTGAACTGGCTTTACAGATGTTGTCTCTGGCTGTTAGAACACTGAACTGCTTTACAGATGTTGTCTCTGGCTGTTAGAACACTGAACTGGCTTTACAGATGTTGTCTCTGGCTGTTAGAACCCTGAACTGGCTTTACAGATGTTGTCTCTGGCTGTTAGAACACTGAACTGACTTTACAGATGTTGTCTCTGGCTGTTAGAACACTGAACTGGCTTTACAGATGTTGTCTCTGGCTGTTAGAACACTGAACTGACTTTACAGATGTTGTCTCTGGCTGTTAGAACACTGAACTGGCTTTACAGATGTTTGTCTCTGGCTGTTAGAACACTGAACTGGCTTTACAGATGTTGTCTCTGGCTGTTAGAACACTGAACTTGCTTACAGATGTTGTCTCTGGCTGTTAGAACACTGAACTGACTTTACAGATGTTGTCTCTGGCTGTTAGAACACTGAACTGACTTACAGATGTTGTCTCTGGCTGTTAGAACACTGACTGGCTTTACAGATGTGTCTCTGGCTGTTAGAACCGTGAACTGCTTACAGATGTTGTCTCTGGCTGTTAGAACACTGACTGACTTACAGATGTTGTCTCTGGCTGTTAGAACACTGAACTGGCTTTACAGATGTTGTCTCTGGCTGGTTAGAAACCTGAACTGGCTTTTACAGATGTTGTCCTCTGGACTGTTAGAAACACTGAACTGGCTTTCAGATGTTGTCTCTGGCTGTTAGAACACTGAACTGACTTTACAGATGTTGTCTCTGGCTGTTAGAACCCTGAACTGACTTTAACAGATGTTGTCTCTGGCTGTTAGAACCTGAACTGGACTTTACAGATGTTGTCTCTGGCTGTTAGAAACACTGAACTGACTTTACAGATGTTGTCTCTGGCTGTTAGAACCCTGAACTGACTTTACAGATGTTGTCTCTGGCTGTTAGAACACTGAACTGGCTTTACAGATGTTGTCTCTGGCTGTTAGAACACTGAACTGCTTTACAGATGTTGTCTCTGGCTGTTAGAACACTGAGCTGGCTTTACAGATGTTGTCTCTGGCTGTTAGAACCTGAACTGCTTACAGATGTTGTCTCTGGCTGTTAGAACACTGAACTGACTTACAGATGTTGTCTCTGGCTGTTAGAACACTGAACTGGCTTTACAGAAGTTTGTCTCTGGCTGTTAGAACACTGAACTGGCTTTACAGATGTTGTCTCTGGCTGTTAGAACACTGAACTGGCTTTACAGATGTTGTCTCTGGCTGTTAGAACACTGAACTGGCTTTACAGATGTTGTCTCTGGCTGTTAGAACACTGAACTGGCTTTACAGATGTTGTCTCTGGCTGTTAGAACACTGAACTGGCTTTACAGATGTTGTCTCTGGCTGTTAGAACACTGAACTGGCTTTACAGATGTTGTCTCTGGCTGTTAGAACACTGAACTGGCTTTACAGATGTTGTCTCTGGCTGTTAGAACACTGAACTGGCTTTACAGATGTTGTCTCTGGCTGTTAGAACACTGAACTGGCTTTACAGATGTTGTCTCTGGCTGTTAGAACACTGAACTGGCTTTACAGATGTTGTCTCTGGCTGTTAGAACACTGAACTGGCTTTACAGATGTTGTCTCTGGCTGTTAGAACACTGAACTGGCTTTACAGATGTTGTCTCTGGCTGTTAGAACACTGAACTGGCTTTACAGATGTTGTCTCTGGCTGTTAGAACACTGAACTGACTTTACAGATGTTGTCTCTGGCTGTTAGAACACTGAACTGGCTTTACAGATGTTGTCTCTGGCTGTTAGAACACTGAACTGGCTTTACAGATGTTGTCTCTGGCTGTTAGAACACTGAACTGACTTTACAGATGTTGTCTCTGGCTGTTAGAACACTGAACTGACTTTACAGATGTTGTCTCTGGCTGTTAGAACACTGAACTGGCTTTACAGATGTTGTCTCTGGCTGTTAGAACACTGAACTGGCTTTACAGATGTTGTCTCTGGCTGTTAGAACACTGAACTGGCTTTACAGATGTTGTCTCTGGCTGTTAGAACACTGAACTGGCTTTACAGATGTTGTCTCTGGCTGTTAGAACACTGAACTGGCTTTACAGATGTTGTCTCTGGCTGTTAGAACACTGAACTGGCTTTACAGATGTTGTCTCTGGCTGTTAGAACACTGAACTGGCTTTACAGATGTTGTCTCTGGCTGTTAGAACACTGAACTGGCTTTACAGATGTTGTCTCTGGCTGTTAGAACACTGAACTGACTTTACAGATGTTGTCTCTGGCTGTTAGAACACTGAACTGGCTTTACAGATGTTGTCTCTGGCTGTTAGAACACTGAACTGACTTTACAGATGTTGTCTCTGGCTGTTAGAACACTGAACTGGCTTTACAGATGTTGTCTCTGGCTGTTAGAACACTGAACTGGCTTTACAGATGTTGTCTCTGGCTGTTAGAACACTGAACTGGCTTTACAGATGTTGTCTCTGGCTGTTAGAACACTGAACTGGCTTTACAGATGTTGTCTCTGGCTGTTAGAACACTGAACTGGCTTTACAGATGTTGTCTCTGGCTGTTAGAACACTGAACTGGCTTTACAGATGTTGTCTCTGGCTGTTAGAACACTGAACTGGCTTTACAGATGTTGTCTCTGGCTGTTAGAACACTGAACTGGCTTTACAGATGTTGTCTCTGGCTGTTAGAACACTGAACTGGCTTTACAGATGTTGTCTCTGGCTGTTAGAACACTGAACTGGCTTTACAGATGTTGTCTCTGGCTGTTAGAACACTGAACTGGCTTTACAGATGTTGTCTCTGGCTGTTAGAACACTGAACTGGCTTTACAGATGTTGTCTCTGGCTGTTAGAACACTGAACTGGCTTTACAGATGTTGTCTCTGGCTGTTAGAACACTGAACTGGCTTTACAGATGTTGTCTCTGGCTGTTAGAACACTGAACTGGCTTTACAGATGTTGTCTCTGGCTGTTAGAACACTGAACTGACTTTACAGATGTTGTCTCTGGCTGTTAGAACACTGAACTGGCTTTACAGATGTTGTCTCTGGCTGTTAGAACACTGAACTGGCTTTACAGATGTTGTCTCTGGCTGTTAGAACACTGAACTGGCTTTACAGATGTTGTCTCTGGCTGTTAGAACACTGAACTGGCTTTACAGATGTTGTCTCTGGCTGTTAGAACACTGAACTGGCTTTACAGATGTTGTCTCTGGCTGTTAGAACACTGAACTGGCTTTACAGATGTTGTCTCTGGCTGTTAGAACACTGAACTGGCTTTACAGATGTTGTCTCTGGCTGTTAGAACACTGAACTGACTTTACAGATGTTGTCTCTGGCTGTTAGAACACTGAACTGGCTTTACAGATGTTGTCTCTGGCTGTTAGAACACTGAACTGACTTTACAGATGTTGTCTCTGGCTGTTAGAACACTGAACTGGCTTTACAGATGTTGTCTCTGGCTGTTAGAACACTGAACTGGCTTTACAGATGTTGTCTCTGGCTGTTAGAACACTGAACTGGCTTTACAGATGTTGTCTCTGGCTGTTAGAACACTGAACTGGCTTTACAGATGTTGTCTCTGGCTGTTAGAACACTGAACTGGCTTTACAGATGTTGTCTCTGGCTGTTAGAACACTGAACTGACTTTACAGATGTTGTCTCTGGCTGTTAGAACACTGAACTGGCTTTACAGATGTTGTCTCTGGCTGTTAGAACACTGAACTGGCTTTACAGATGTTGTCTCTGGCTGTTAGAACACTGAACTGGCTTTACAGATGTTGTCTCTGGCTGTTAGAACACTGAACTGGCTTTACAGATGTTGTCTCTGGCTGTTAGAACACTGAACTGACTTTACAGATGTTGTCTCTGGCTGTTAGAACACTGAACTGGCTTTACAGATGTTGTCTCTGGCTGTTAGAACACTGAACTGGCTTTACAGATGTTGTCTCTGGCTGTTAGAACACTGAACTGACTTTACAGATGTTGTCTCTGGCTGTTAGAACACTGAACTGACTTTACAGATGTTGTCTCTGGCTGTTAGAACACTGAACTGGCTTTACAGATGTTGTCTCTGGCTGTTAGAACACTGAACTGACTTTACAGATGTTGTCTCTGGCTGTTAGAACACTGAACTGGCTTTACAGATGTTGTCTCTGGCTGTTAGAACACTGAACTGACTTTACAGATGTTGTCTCTGGCTGTTAGAACACTGAACTGGCTTTACAGATGTTGTCTCTGGCTGTTAGAACACTGAACTGGCTTTACAGATGTTGTCTCTGGCTGTTAGAACACTGAACTGACTTTACAGATGTTGTCTCTGGCTGTTAGAACACTGAACTGGCTTTACAGATGTTGTCTCTGGCTGTTAGAACACTGAACTGGCTTTACAGATGTTGTCTCTGGCTGTTAGAACACTGAACTGACTTTACAGATGTTGTCTCTGGCTGTTAGAACACTGAACTGGCTTTACAGATGTTGTCTCTGGCTGTTAGAACACTGAACTGGCTTTACAGATGTTGTCTCTGGCTGTTAGAACACTGAACTGGCTTTACAGATGTTGTCTCTGGCTGTTAGAACACTGAACTGGCTTTACAGATGTTGTCTCTGGCTGTTAGAACACTGAACTGGCTTTACAGATGTTGTCTCTGGCTGTTAGAACACTGAACTGGCTTTACAGATGTTGTCTCTGGCTGTTAGAACACTGAACTGGCTTTACAGATGTTGTCTCTGGCTGTTAGAACACTGAACTGACTTTACAGATGTTGTCTCTGGCTGTTAGAACACTGAACTGGCTTTACAGATGTTGTCTCTGGCTGTTAGAACACTGAACTGGCTTTACAGATGTTGTCTCTGGCTGTTAGAACACTGAACTGGCTTTACAGATGTTGTCTCTGGCTGTTTAGAACACTGAACTGGCTTTACAGATGTTGTCTCTGGCTGTTAGAACACTGAACTGACTTTACAGATGTTGTCTCTGGCTGTTAGAACACTGAACTGACTTTACAGATGTTGTCTCTGGCTGTTAGAACACTGAACTGGCTTTACAGATGTTGTCTCTGGCTGTTAGAACCTGAACTGACTTTACAGATGTTGTCTCTGGCTGTTAGACACTGAACTGGCTTTACAGATGTTTGTCTCTGGCTGTTAGAACCTGAACTGGCTTTAGCAGATGTTGTCTCTGCTGTTAGAACACTGAACTGACTTACAGATTGTTGTCTCTGGCTGTTAGAACACTGAACTGGCTTTACAGATGTTGTCTCTGCTGTTAGAACCTGAACTGACTTTACCAGATGTTGTCTCTGGCTGGTTAGAACACTGAACTGACTTTACAGATGTTGTCTCTGGCTGTTAGAACACTGAACTGGCTTTACAGATGTGTCTCTGGCTGTTAGAACCCTGAACTGACTTTACAGATGTTGTCGCTGGCTGTTAGAACACTGAACTGGCTTTACAGATGTTGTCTCTGGCTGTTAGAACACTGAACTGGCTTTACAGATGTTGTCTCTGGCTGTTAGAACACTGAACTGACTTTACAGATGTTGTCTCTGGCTGTTAGAACACTGAACTGGCTTTACAGATGTTGTCTCTGGCTGTTAGAACACTGAACTGGCTTTACAGATGTTGTCTCTGGCTGTTAGAACACTGAACTGGCTTTACAGATGTTGTCTCTGGCTGTTAGAACACTGAACTGGCTTTACAGATGTTGTCTCTGGCTGTTAGAACACTGAACTGACTTTACAGATGTTGTCTCTGGCTGTTAGAACACTGAACTGACTTTACAGATGTTGTCTCTGGCTGTTAGAACACTGAACTGGCTTTACAGATGTTGTCTCTGGCTGTTAGAACACTGAACTGGCTTTACAGATGTTGTCTCTGGCTGTTAGAACACTGAACTGGCTTTACAGATGTTGTCTCTGGCTGTTAGAACCCTGAACTGACTTTACAGATGTTGTCTCTGGCTGTTAGAACACTGAACTGGCTTTACATGATGTTGTCTCTGGCTGTTAGAACACTGAACTGGCTTTACAGATGTTGTCTCTGGCTGTTAGAACCCTGAACTGGCTTTAAGATGTTGTCTCTGGCTGTTAGAACACTGAACTGGCTTTACAGATGTTGTCTCTGGCTGTTAGAAACACTGAACTGGCTTTACAGATGTTGTCTCTGGCTGTTATGAACACTGAACTGGCTTTACAGATGTTGTCTCTGGCTGTTAAGAACACTGACTGGCTTTACAGATGTTGTCTCTGGCTGTTAGAACACTGAGCTGGCTTTACAGATGTTGTCTCTGGCTGTTAGAACCCTGAACTGACTTTACAGATGTTGTCTCTGGCTGTTAGAACACTGAACCTGCTTTACAGATGTTGTCTCTGGCTGTTAGAACACTGAACTGGCTTTACAGATGTTGTCTCTGGCTGTTAGAACACGAACTGGCTTTACAGATGTTGTCTCTGGCTGTTAGAACACTGAACTGGCTTTACAGATGTTGTCTCTGGCTGTTAGAACACTGAACTGGCTTTACAGATGTTGTCTCTGGCTGTTAGAACACTGAACTGACTTTACAGATGTTGTCTCTGGCTGTTAGAACACTGAACTGGCTTTACAGATGTTGTCTCTGGCTGTTAGAACACTGAACTGGCTTTACAGATGTTGTCTCTGGCTGTTAGAACACTGAACTGGCTTTACAGATGTTGTCTCTGGCTGTTAGAACACTGAACTGGCTTTACAGATGTTGTCTCTGGCTGTTAGAACACTGAACTGGCTTTACAGATGTTGTCTCTGGCTGTTAGAACACTGAACTGGCTTTACAGATGTTGTCTCTGGCTGTTAGAACACTGAACTGACTTTACAGATGTTGTCTCTGGCTGTTAGAACACTGAACTGGCTTTACAGATGTTGTCTCTGGCTGTTAGAACACTGAACTGACTTTACAGATGTTGTCTCTGGCTGTTAGAACCACTGAACTGGCTTTACAGATGTTGTTTCTGGCTGCTTAGGAACACTGAGCTGGCTTGACAGATGTTGTCTCTGGGTGTAGAACCCTGAAGCTGGCTTTACAGATGTTGGTCTCTGGGCTGTTAAGAACCCTGAGCTTGGCTTTACAGAGGTTGTTCTGGCTGTAGAACTGGAGCTGGCTTACAGATGTTGTCTCGGCTGGGTAGAACACTTGAGCTGGCCTTTGCCAGATGTTGTCTCTGGCTGCTTAGAAACACTGAACTGGCTCTTACAGTGTTGTCTCTGGCTGTTTAGAACACTGAACTGACTTTACAGATGTTGTCTCTGGCTGCTTAGAACACTGAACTGACTTTACCAGATGTTGTCTCTGGCTGTTAGAACACTGAACCTGGCTTTACAGATGTGTCTCTGGCGGTTAGAACCCTGAACTGACTTTACAGATGTTGTCTCTGCTGTTTAGAACACTGAACTGCTTTACAGGTGTTGTCTCTGGCTGTTAGAACCCTGAACTGGCTTACAGGTGTTGTCCCTCTGGCTGTTAGAACACTGAACTGACTTTACAGAGTGTTGTCTCTGGCTGTTAGAACACTGAACTGGCTTTACAGATGTTGTCTCTGGCTGTTAGAACACTGAAGCTGGCTTTACAGATGTTGTTCTCTGGCTGTTAGAACACTGGAACTGCTTTACAGATGTTGTCTCTGGCTGTCTAGAACAACTGAACTGACTTTTACAGATGTTTGGTTGTCTCTGGCTGTTAGAACCCTGGAACTGACTTTACAGTGTTGTCTCTGGCTGTTAGAACACATAACTGCCTTTACAGATGTTGTCTCTGGCTGTTAGAACCCTGAACTGACTTTACAGATGTTGTCTCTGGCTGTTAGGGTTAGAACACTGAACTGCACTTTACAGATTGTTGTCTCTGGCTGTTAGAACACGGAACTGACTTACAGATGTTGTCTCGGCTGTTAGAACCCTGAACTGGCTTTACAGATGTTGTCTCTGGCTGTTAGAACACTGAGCTGACTTTACAGATGTTGTCTCTGGCTGTTAGAACACTGAGCTGGCTTTACAGATGTTGTCTCTGGCTGTTAGAACACTGAGCTGGCTTTACAAATGTTGTCTCTGGCTGTTAGAATACTGAGCGGCTTTACAGACTGTTGTCTCTGGCTGTTAGAACACTGAACTGGCTTACAGATTTTGTCTCTGGCTGTTAGAACACTGAGCGGCTTGTACAGATGTTGTCTCTGGCTGTTAGAAACCCTGAACTGACTTTACAGATGTTGTCTCTGGCTGTTAGAACCCTGAACTGACTTTACAGATGTTGTCTCTGGCTGTTAGAACCCTGAACTGACTTTACAGATGTTGGCTCTGGCTGTTTAGACCACTGAACTGGCTTTACAGGTGTTGTCTCTGGCTGTTAGAACACTGAACTGACTTTACAGATGTTGTCTCTGGCTGTTAGAACACTGAACTGGCTTTACAGGTGTTGTCTCTGGCTGTTAGAACACTGAACTGACTTTACAGGTGTTGTCTCTGGCTGTTAGAACACTGAACTGGCTTTACAGAGATGTTGTCTCTGGCTGTTCGAACACTGAACTGACTTTACAGATGTTGTCTCTGGCTGTTTAGAACACTGAACTGACTTTACAGATGTTTTCTCTGGCTGTTAGAACACTGAACTGACTTTACAGATGTTGTCTCTGGCTGTTAGAACACTGAACTGGCTTTACAGATGTTGTCTCTGGCTGTTAGAACCCTGAACTGACTTTACAGATGTTGTCTCTGGCTGTTAGAACACTGAACTGACTTTACAGGTGTTGTCTCTGGCTGTTAGAACACTGAACTGGCTTTACAGATGTTGTCTCTGGCTGTAGAACACTGAACTGACTTTACAGATGTTGTCTCTGGCTGTTAGAACACTGAACTGGCTTTACAGATGTTGTCTCTGGCTGTTAGAACCCTGAACTGACTTTACAGATGTTGTCTCTGGCTGTTAGAACACTGAACTGACTTTACAGATGTTGTCTCTGGCTGTTAGAACACTGAACTGGCTTTACAGATGTTGTCTCTGGCTGTTAGAACCCTGAACTGACTTTACAGATGTTGTCTCTGGCTGTTAGAACACTGAACTGGCTTTACAGATGTTGTCTCTGGCTGTTAGAACCCTGAACTGGCTTTACAGATGTTGTCTCTGGCTGTTAGAACACTGAACTGACTTTACAGATGTTGTCTCTGGCTGTTAGAACACTGAACTGGCTTTACAGATGTTGTCTCTGGCTGTTAGAACCCTGAACTGACTTTACAGATGTTGTCTCTGGCTGTTAGAACACTGAACTGGCTTTACAGATGTTGTCTCTGGCTGTTAGAACACTGAACTGGCTTTACAGATGTTGTCTCTGGCTGTTAGAACCCTGAACTGACTTTACAGATGTTGTCTCTGGCTGTTAGAACACTGAGCTGGCTTTACAGATGTTGTCTCTGGCTGTTAGAACCCTGAACTGACTTTACAGATGTTGTCTCTGGCTGTTAGAACACTGAACTGGCTTTACAGATGTTGTCTCTGGCTGTTAGAACACTGAGCTGACTTTACAGATGTTGTCTCTGGCTGTTAGAACACTGAACTGACTTTACAGATGTTGTCTCTGGCTGTCAGAACACGGAACTGACTTTACAGATGTTGTCTCTGGCTGTTAGAACCCTGAACTGGCTTTACAGATGTTGTCTCTGGCTGTTAGAACACTGAGCTGACTTTACAGATGTTGTCTCTGGCTGTTAGAACACTGAGCTGGCTTTACAGATGTTGTCTCTGGCTGTTAGAACACTGAGCTGGCTTTACAAATGTTGTCTCTGGCTGTTAGAATACTGAGCTGGCTTTACAGATGTTGTCTCTGGCTGTTAGAACACTGAACTGGCTTTACAGATTTTGTCTCTGGCTGTTAGAACACTGAGCTGGCTTTACAGATGTTGTCTCTGGCTGTTAGAACCCTGAACTGACTTTACAGATGTTGTCTCTGGCTGTTAGAACCCTGAACTGACTTTACAGATGTTGTCTCTGGCTGTTAGAACCCTGAACTGACTTTACAGATGTTGTCTCTGGCTGTTAGAACACTGAACTGGCTTTACAGGTGTTGTCTCTGGCTGTTAGAACACTGAACTGACTTTACAGATGTTGTCTCTGGCTGTTAGAACACTGAACTGGCTTTACAGGTGTTGTCTCTGGCTGTTAGAACACTGAACTGACTTTACAGGTGTTGTCTCTGGCTGTTAGAACACTGAACTGGCTTTACAGATGTTGTCTCTGGCTGTTCGAACACTGAACTGACTTTACAGATGTTGTCTCTGGCTGTTAGAACACTGAACTGACTTTACAGATGTTTTCTCTGGCTGTTAGAACACTGAACTGACTTTACAGATGTTGTCTCTGGCTGTTAGAACACTGAACTGGCTTTACAGATGTTGTCTCTGGCTGTTAGAACCCTGAACTGACTTTACAGATGTTGTCTCTGGCTGTTAGAACACTGAACTGACTTTACAGGTGTTGTCTATGGCTGTTAGAACACTGAACTGGCT
This sequence comes from Oncorhynchus kisutch, assembly GCF_002021735.2. Classification (NCBI taxonomy): domain Eukaryota; kingdom Metazoa; phylum Chordata; class Actinopteri; order Salmoniformes; family Salmonidae; genus Oncorhynchus; species Oncorhynchus kisutch. The sequence goes on along the minus strand of NC_034188.2, from coordinate 75,002,957 downwards.
TTACAGATGTTGTCTCTGGCTGTTAGAACACTGAACTGACTTTACAGATGTTGTCTCTGGCTGTTAGAACACTGAACTGGCTTTACAGATGTTGTCTCTGGCTGTTAGAACCCTGAACTGACTTTACAGATGTTGTCTCTGGCTGTTAGAACACTGAACTGACTTTACAGATGTTGTCTCTGGCTGTTAGAACACTGAACTGGCTTTACAGATGTTGTCTCTGGCTGTTAGAACCCTGAACTGACTTTACAGATGTTGTCTCTGGCTGTTAGAACACTGAACTGGCTTTACAGATGTTGTCTCTGGCTGTTAGAACCCTGAACTGGCTTTACAGATGTTGTCTCTGGCTGTTAGAACACTGAACTGACTTTACAGATGTTGTCTCTGGCTGTTAGAACACTGAACTGGCTTTACAGATGTTGTCTCTGGCTGTTAGAACCCTGAACTGACTTTACAGATGTTGTCTCTGGCTGTTAGAACACTGAACTGGCTTTACAGATGTTGTCTCTGGCTGTTAGAACACTGAACTGGCTTTACAGATGTTGTCTCTGGCTGTTAGAACCCTGAACTGACTTTACAGATGTTGTCTCTGGCTGTTAGAACACTGAGCTGGCTTTACAGATGTTGTCTCTGGCTGTTAGAACCCTGAACTGACTTTACAGATGTTGTCTCTGGCTGTTAGAACACTGAACTGGCTTTACAGATGTTGTCTCTGGCTGTTAGAACACTGAGCTGACTTTACAGATGTTGTCTCTGGCTGTTAGAACACTGAGCTGGCTTTACAGATGTTGTCTCTGGCTGTTAGAACACTGAGCTGGCTTTACAAATGTTGTCTCTGGCTGTTAGAATATTGAGCTGGCTTTACAGATGTTGTCTCTGGCTGTTAGAACACTGAACTGGCTTTACAGATGTTGTCTCTGGCTGTTAGAACCCTGAACTGACTTTACAGATGTTGTCTCTGGCTGTTAGAACACTGAACTGGCTTTACAGATGTTGTCTCTGGCTGTTAGAACACTGAGCTGACTTTACAGATGTTGTCTCTGGCTGTTAGAACACTGAGCTGGCTTTACAGATGTTGTCTCTGGCTGTTAGAACACTGAGCTGGCTTTACAAATGTTGTCTCCGGCTGTTAGAATACTGAGCTGGCTTTACAGATGTTGTCTCTGGCTGTTAGAACACTGAACTGGCTTTACAGATGTTGTCTCTGGCTGTTAGAACACGGAACTGACTTTACAGATGTTGTCTCTGGCTGTTAGAACCCTGAACTGACTTTACAGATGTTGTCTCTGGCTGTTAGAACACTGAACTGGCTTTACAGATGTTGTCTCTGGCTGTTAGAACACGGAACTGACTTTACAGATGTTGTCTCTGGCTGTTAGAACCCTGAACTGACTTTACAGATGTTGTCTCTGGCTGTTAGAACACGGAACTGCCTTTACAGATGTTGTCTCTGGCTGTTAGAACCCTGAACTGACTTTACAGATGTTGTCTCTGGCTTTTAGAACACTGAGCTGGCTTTACAGATGTTGTCTCTGGCTGTTAGAACACTGAGCTGGCTTTACAGATGTTGTCTCTGGCTGTTAGAACACTGCACTGGCTTTACCGATGTTTTCTCTGGCTGTTAGAACACTGAGCTGGCATTACAGATGTTGTCTCTGGCTGTTAGAACCCTGAACTGACTTTACAGATGTTGTCTCTGGCTGTTAGAACACTGAACTGACTTTACAGATGTTGTCTCTGGCTGAACCCTGAGCTGACTTTACAGATGTTGCCTCTGGCTGAACCCTGAGCTGTATGTATCTACAGAGACCAATGCCTTCTATTAACCCAATAGTATAATACATACATAATGCATCCGTAGTGTATCTGCCTCCCCATTGTTAGTGCATTGTAAAACTTGTTATAAGCATCTATAACAGCTCACAGCTCATTAACAGTACATTCCTATAAATACGTTGAGATTTTATAACACACTGGTGACACATAGACAGCAGAACCCCTAACACCTCCATTTAACCCTGGTTGTCTGTCTCCAGCTGCATTGAGTTGTATTGTCATAGAGGGTCAGGGCTGTCATGTTTAAACACTGGTGATTCTGGAGGAGATGACTGGAGCTATAATGTAGCTATAATGTAGATAAAGGGGCGTATTGAGGAGATGCAGTAAAGATAATGTAGGGGTGTAAAGTCGCTGAAGTTAATTAGCTAGCTGGAAGAGATGGGATGGTGATGGGTGCATTTGAAGGAGGGGATAGGGACAGACATCCAGGGAGCAGCTGAAACAGAGGACACTGAGGTGGGCGGGAGCCTCATTTATAAACATTGCCTACGCACAAAATATGCCACAAATCGTGCATGCACGTGTGAATGTGCTTATCCTCCCGCAAACTTTAGACCATGAGTACACACAGTTTCTAGTGGTTGAAGTATTGCATTGCAAGAAAACAAAAGTAGCCTGGTAGCCCTGTACAAATGGTGAATATACACTGATTTTGCAAAACATTAAGAATAGCTTCCTACTTAATGTTTTGTTCACTCAGTGTCTGTTGACTTATTCATAACTATATGCAATCATTTGCTGTTAATGAGAAAAAAACTATTTATTGTGTCTTAGCATTCTGAAATAATTACAAATATATTTCCCATTTTTTATTTAATTTCCATGATCATTGCAGAATAAATTCCTCACCTTTTCGGACTGTGATGGTTTGATACTCGTGAAATAGCTTATAGGCCTACAACAAGTTAGGATATGGCACCATTTGTCCCATCTCTCATCCACTTCACAGTAATAAAAAGAGAAGCTATTTCGAGTATTTTGCTCTATGCGATCCGATACGCAGTTTAACGCTAGAACTGACGGTTCATCTTTTCCATTGATTTCTCGAGTAGACAATACTTCATTTAGAAACATAATATATAATACGTATAGGATAACTATTGCACCTTTGTGGACATGATAGGTTCATGTTTCTGAAGGAGCCATATAACAAATGACCATGTGCATCTCTCATTTAATTGGGCCTATCATTCAGAGACAATGTTTCAGAATTAGAGGGCAGTGCAGCATATTTAGGTTCGGGAGAAAGTAAATTCCAAAACATTATCGAATTCAAACGATATTCAAACGATGTTTACAGTCCACAACAATTTGCAATTGTTTATGTGTTTCAGAAATGGCAATATGCAGGAAATGTCACTGCAAAGGAAGACATTCTGCCAACAACTCCAAAGACATTTGATCACGTTCATCATTGGTATTTCTTTCAGATATACTGTCTTGTCCTACTTCCAATCATTCCAAAGTGAACCCCAAAAGGTGAATGATGGGTGTTTTTCAGGCAGAGTTATAGTGCTCGTTCACACGTGCACAGTTCCATGACAGGTCTGATTTATAATGGCAAACATGCGTATGTCAAATCTAATCAAAGTTTATTTGTCACGTGCGCTGAATACAACAGGTACAACCTTACAGGTATAACCTTACAGTGAGATGCTTACTTAAGGCTCTAACCTGTTACTGTATTGTATGGTGTGCGCCAAGTTTCAAAATCTCAATATTTGTGTGCGCACACAGTCTTTTCAAAAATGGCACATGCAGATATTTTATGCAACATTTCAACAGAAATTATGAATGAGACCCCTGAGCTTTACTGGGGAAGAGGAACCAAAATGCAAGGGTGGATTAAATAGGCAACGGAGTGACTTGGAAAGGGATGACGCAGAGGTGTGTGTGTGTGTGTGTGTGTGTGTGTGTGTGTGTGTGTGTGTGTGTGTGTGTGTGTGTGTGTGTGTGTGTGTGTGTGTGTGTGTGTGTGTGTGTGTGTGTGTGTGTGTGTGTGTGTGTGTGTGTGTGTGTGTGTGTGTGTGTGTGTGTGTGTGTGTGTGTGAACGGAAATGGCGTTACCACATCTCGAGATATGCTAATTGGTATCACAATGTCAAAGTGGAACACCCATCCAACATTACAGACCCCATATATCAATACAGAATGACCATCCTAAATCCATCACGAAATGTGATTCTTGACATCTAGAGACAGACCAACATCCGTCTGTGTGTTGGGGTGGTGTTGACCTCTACTGCCGTTGTGAGGGGAGATCCAAGTCGTCAGTAGAAATAAATTAGCATTAATATCCAGTCTCACGCCTCCGCTTGCTGCTAATTAGCCTGCGTTTCCACGGTAGTGCCAGCTATAATAACAGCCAACCGTATCCTGGGCACGTTTTTATGCTCGTTTGCCTTGCGTGTTTCATATGTACAGTCTCATTGTGCCTTTTGTTTGGCAAATGGAGATAGATTTTCATATTTTTTGTCCGAAAGCATTTTCCCTCAGTTTTTTTCATCATCACAGAAAAACCTGTTCAAATAGTTGTTTTTGACCTGAGCTAGCCTGCTGAGTTAACTGTAAAGCTACTGTCTCGGTATGACCTGCACTCAGACTAGCCCGGCTGGATCGGACTGGATCAGACCAGGAAATGACATGGTATGGAGACAGGAACACAATGGTGAGGCAGCAATTACACTTCCTGCATTTCTAGGACGAGGAGAAAATGGAGGTTTGGAGTACAATTTGAGAGCCCTTGCTTTCGGAACACTCACACTGAGAAAATAGCCCAACAATTCGAGCCTAGCGGAGTCAATCAAAGCCTTTGTTCCTCATGTCAGGCCCATTTCCATTGGTTAGCAGGGGTCCTCTCTCTGGCCACAGCTTGCTAGTGAGGACAGGATTGACGTCATATAACAATAACGTGACAATTAGCAGACGTATTTATCCAAAGCGCTTTACAGTCATACGTGCATACAATTTACTTATGGTTGGCCCTGGGAGTTGAACCCACAACCCTGACGGTGCAAGCACCATGCTCTACCAACTGAGCTTTGATGTCATTGATTCATATGTTGGAGATTGCTTAAGACACAGGTGGGTAACTCCAATCCTAAAGGGCTATCACACCTGACTAAAGACCATGATAAGTTAATCACAGTATTTGTGTTGGAACAAAAATGGTAGCCCCGTAGCTCAAGTCCACCACTGTTTTGATCTTATCAGATGTTGTGTTTTCAGTAGAGTAGTGGCATTGGAACTAACACTGTGGAAAATATGACTTCAGATCTAACATGATAAGCTGTCATCATAAACCAGTACAAACACTCAAATATAAAACCTGCTTTGTATTGCCGTCTTTAATCAGCCTTTAATCATCGCTGTGTGTGGGGGGGGGGGGGGCAGAGAGCGGGAAATTGGCATTTGGTCCCCTGGCCCAAAATTATCCCACTTCTGTTTGAGCAAAGGATTAGAATAAAGATGGAATGAACAGTTGTTTAGGGAGAGAGAGAAAGAGATGGAAGATGCATTCAGAGGGGAGATAAAGAAATGTGCAGAGGAGAGATGAAGGATACACTGGCAGAGGAGAGAGGGAGAGGAAGTTAGTCTGGCAGAGGAGAGAGGAAGTTAGTCTGGCAGAGGAGAGAGGAGGATAGTCTGGCAGAGGAGAGAGGAGGATAGTCTGGCAGAGGAGAGAGGAAGTTAGTCTGGCAGAGGAGAGAGGAAGATAGTCTGGCAGAGGAGAGAGGAAGTTAGTCTGGCAGAGGAGAGAGGAAGTTAGTCGTGCAGAGGAGAGGGGAAGTTAGTCTGGCAGAGGAGAGAGGGAGAGGAAGTTAGTCTGGCAGAGGAGAGAGGAAGTTAGTCTGGCAGAGGAGAGAGGAAGATAGTCTGGCAGAGGAGAGAGGAAGTTAGTCTGACAGAGGAGAGAGGAAGATAATCTGGCAGAGGAGAGAGGAAGTTAGTCTGGCAGAGGAGAGAGGGAGAGGAGTATAGTCTGGCAGAGGAGAGAGGAAGTTCGTCTGGCAGAGGAGAGAGGAAGTTAGTCTGACAGAGGAGAGAGGAAGATAATCTGGCAGAGGAGAGAGGAAGTTAGTCTGGCAGAGGAGAGAGGGAGAGGAGTATAGTCTGGCAGAGGAGAGAGGAAGATAGTATGGCAGAGGAGAGAAGAGGGAGAGGAGGATAGTCTGGCAGAGGAGAGAGGGAGAGGAAGATAGTCTGGCAGAGGAGAGAGGGAGAGGAAGATAGTCTGGCAGAGGAGAGAGGGAGAGGAGGATAGTCTGGCAGAGGAGAGAGGGAGAGGAGGATAGTCTGGCAGAGGAGAGAGGGAGAGGAGGATAGTCTGGCAGAGGAGAGAGGGAGAGGAAGATAGTCTAGCAGAGGAGAGAGGGAGAGGTGGATAGTCTGGCAGAGGAGAGAGAGGGAGAGGAGGTTATTCTGGCAGAGGAGAGAGAGGGAGAGGAGGTTAGTCTGGCAGAGGAGAGAGAGGGAGAGGAGGTTAGTCTGGCAGAGGAGAGAGAGGGAGAGTAGGTTATCTGGCAGAGGAGAGAGGGAGAGGAAGATAGTCTGGCAGAGGAAGAGGAGGATAGTCTGGAAGAGGACAGTGGAAGAGGAGGATAGTCTGGCAGAGGAGAGAGGAAAAATGTATATTAACAGGAGAATAGGGAGAGGTGGAGGACTAGTAAAAGACAGAGACGGATGGAGGTAAGAGGTGTGGTAAAGGACAGAGGAGAGATGGACAAATGGGGAGCGAGGTGTGGTAGAGGACAGAGGTGGAGAGATGGAGGGAGAGGTGTGGTAGAGGACAGAGGTAGAGAGAGGGAGAGGTGTTGTAGAGGACAGAGGTAGAGAGGCGGGGGGAGAGGTGTGGTAGAAGACAGAGGTAGAGAGATGGACAGATGGAGGAAGAGGTGTGGTAGAGGACAGAGGTAGAGAGATGGACAGATGGAGGAAGAGGTGTGGTAGAGGACAGAGGTAGAGAGATGGACAGATGGAGGGAGAGGTGTGGTAGAGGACAGAGGTAGAGAGATGGACAGATGGAGGAAGAGGTGTGGTAGAGGACAGAGGTAGAGAGATGAACAGATGGAGGGAGAGGTGTGGCAGAGGACAGAGGTAGAGAGATGGACAGATGGAGGAAGAGGTGTGGTAGAGGACAGAGGTAGAGAGATGGACAGATGGAGGAAGAGGTGTGGTAGAGGACAGAGGTAGAGAGATGGACAGATGGAGGGAGAGGTGTGGTAGAGGACAGAGGTAAAGAGAGAGACAGATGGAGGGAGAGGTGTGGTAGAGGACAGAGGTAGAGAGATGGACAGATGGAGGAAGAGGTGTGGTAGAGGACAGAGGTAGAGAGAGAGACAGATGGAGGGAGAGGTGTGGTAGAGGACAGAGGTAGAGAGATGGACAGATGGAGGAAGAGGTGTGGTAGAGGACAGAGGTAGAGAGAGAGAGACAGATGGAGGGAGAGGTGTGGTAGAGGACAGAGGTAGAGAGATGGGCAGATGGAGGGAGAGGTGTGATAGAGGACAGAGGTAGAGATGGACAGATGGAGGGAGAGGTGTGGTAGAGGACAGAGGTAGAGAGATGGACAGATGGAGGGAGAGGTGTGGTAGAGGACAGAGGTAGAGAGATGGGCAGATGGAGGGAGAGGTGTGGTAGAGGACAGAGGTAGAGAGATGGACAGATGGAGGAAGAGGTGTGGTAGAGGACAGAGGTAGAGAGATGGACAGATGGAGGGAGAGGTGTGGTAGAGAGATGGACAGATGGAGGAAGAGGTGTGGTAGAGGACAGAGGTAGAGAGATGGACAGATGGAGGGAGAGGTGTGGTAGAGGACAGAGGTAGAGAGAGAGACAGATGGAGGGATAGGTGTGGTAGAGGACAGAGGTAGAGAGATGGACAGATGGAGGAAGAGGTGTGGTAGAGGACAGAGGTAGAGAGATGGACAGATGGAGGGAGAGGTGTGGTAGAGGACAGAGGTAGAGAGATGGACAGATGGAGGAAGAGGTGTGGTAGAGGACAGAGGTAGAGAGAGAGACAGATGGAGGGAGAGGTGTGGTAGAGGACAGAGGTAGAGAGATGGACAGATGGAGGAAGAGGTGTGGTAGAGGACAGAGGTAGAGAGATGGACAGATGGAGGGAGAGGTGTGGTAGAGGACAGAGGTAGAGAGAGAGACAGATGGAGGGAGAGGTGTGGTAGAGGACAGAGGTAGAGAGATGGACAGATGGAGGAAGAGGTGTGGTAGAGGACAGAGGTAGAGAGATGGACAGATTGAGGGAGAGGTGTGGTAGAGGACAGAGGTAGAGAGAGAGACAGATGGAGGGAGTGGTGTGGTAGAGGACAGAGGTAGAGAGATGGACAGATGGAGGGAGAGGTGTGGTAGAGGACAGAGGTAGAGAGAGAGACAGATGGAGGGAGAGGTGTGGTAGAGGACAGAGGTAAAGAGAGAGACAGATGGAGGGAGAGGTGTGGTAGAGGACAGAGGTAGAGAGAGAGACAGATGGAGGGAGAGGTGTGGTAGAGGACAGAGGTAGAGAGATGGACAGATGGAGGAAGAGGTGTGGTAGAGGACAGAGGTAGAGAGATGGACAGATGGAGGGAGAGGTGTGGTAGAGGACAGAGGTAGAGAGAGAGAGACAGATGGAGGGAGAGGTGTGGTAGAGGACAGAGGTAGAGAGATGGGCAGATGGAGGGAGAGGTGTGATAGAGGACAGAGGTAGAGATGGACAGATGGAGGGAGAGGTGTGGTAGAGGACAGAGGTAGAGAGATGGACAGATGGAGGGAGAGGTGTGGTAGAGGACAGAGGTAGAGAGATGGGCAGATGGAGGGAGAGGTGTGGTAGAGGACAGAGGTAGAGAGATGGACAGTTGGAGGAAGAGGTGTGGTAGAGGACAGAGGTAGAGAGATGGACAGATGGAGGGAGAGGTGTGGTAGAGAGATGGACAGATGGAGGAAGAGGTGTGGTAGAGGACAGAGGTAGAGAGATGGACAGATGGAGGGAGAGGTGTGGTAGAGGACAGAGGTAGAGAGAGAGACAGATGGAGGGAGAGGTGTGGTAGAGGACAGAGGTAGAGAGATGGACAGATGGAGGAAGAGGTGTGGTAGAGGACAGAGGTAGAGAGATGGACAGATGGAGGGAGAGGTGTGGTAGAGGACAGAGGTAGAGAGAGAGACAGATGGAGGGAGAGGTGTGGTAGAGGACAGAGGTAGAGAGAGAGACAGATGGAGGGAGAGGTGTGGTAGAGGACAGAGGTAGAGAGATGGACAGATGGAGGAAGAGGTGTGGTAGAGGACAGAGGTAGAGAGATGGACAGATGGAGGGAGAGGTGTGGTAGAGGACAGAGGTAGAGAGAGAGAGAGACAGATGGAGGTAGAGGTGTGGTAGAGGACAGAGGTAGAGAGATGGGCAGATGGAGGGAGAGGTGTGGTAGAGGACAGAGGTAGAGAGATGGACAGATGGAGGGAGAGGTGTGGCAGAGGACAGAGGTAGAGAGATGGACAGATGGAGGGAGAGGTGTGGTAGAGGACAGAGGTAGAGAGATGGGCAGATGGAGGAAGAGGTGTGGTAGAGGACAGAGGTAGAGAGATGGGCAGATGGAGGGAGAGGTGTGGTAGAGGACAGAGGTAGAGAGATGGACAGATGGAGGAAGAGGTGTGGTAGAGGACAGAGGTAGAGAGATGGACAGATGGAGGGAGAGGTGTGGTAGAGGACAGAGGTAGAGAGATGGACAGATGGAGGAAGAGGTGTGGTAGAGGACAGAGGTAGAGAGATGGACAGATGGAGGGAGAGGTGTGGTAGAGGACAGAGGTAGAGAGAGAGACAGATGGAGGGAGAGGTGTGGTAGAGGACAGAGGTAGAGAGATGGACAGATGGAGGAAGAGGTGTGGTAGAGGACAGAGGTAGAGAGAGAGACAGATGGAGGGAGAGGTGTGGTAGAGGACAGAGGTAGAGAGATGGACAGATGGAGGAAGAGGTGTGGTAGAGGACAGAGGTAGAGAGATGGACAGATGGAGGGAGAGGTGTGGTAGAGGACAGAGGTAGAGAGATGGACAGATGGAGGAAGAGGTGTGGTAGAGGACAGAGGTAGAGAGATGGACAGATGGAGGGAGAGGTGTGGTAGAGGACAGAGGTAGAGAGAGAGACAGATGGAGGGAGAGGTGTGGTAGAGGACAGAGGTAGAGAGATGGACAGATGGAGGAAGAGGTGTGGTAGAGGACAGAGGTAGAGAGATGGACAGATTGAGGGAGAGGTGTGGTAGAGGACAGAGGTAGAGAGAGAGACAGATGGAGGGAGTGGTGTGGTAGAGGACAGAGGTAGAGAGATGGACAGATGGAGGGAGAGGTGTGGTAGAGGACAGAGGTAGAGAGAGAGACAGATGGAGGGAGAGGTGTGGTAGAGGACAGAGGTAGAGAGAGAGAAAGATGGAGCGAGAGGTGTGGTAGAGGACAGAGGTAGAGAGATGGACAGATGGAGGAAGAGGTGTGGTAGAGGACAGAGGTAGAAAGGGGGGGGGGGGTTGTTTTCCTCTGCCTGGTGTCAGGCCATCATCTTACATTTGCAATCTGTTTTACCTGTCAGGTGTTGAACGTGTTAATGAAGACACACTGGAGAGCTGAGGCAAGGGTCACACATACACGCATACTGTGCATACACACATGCGTGTACACACACACACACACACACGCGCGTACACACACACACAAGCGCGTACACACACACACACATGCATACACACACACACACACACACACACACACACACACACACACACACAGACACACACACAGACACACACACAGAGAAGAATAGACATGTATACACAGCGAGAAGGCTAGTGATCCTAGCATTTACCACTATTCCTTGCCCACACACACTCACACACACACACACAAAAAACATACACACATACAAACACACATACACTACATGACCAAATGTATGTGGACACCTGCCATTTCAAAATCATGGGCATTAATATGGAGTTGGTCCCCCCTTTCCTGCTATAATAGCATCCACTCTCCGGGGAAAGATTTCCACTACATGTTGGAACATTGCTGAAGGAACTTGTTACCACTCAGCCACAAGAGCATTAGTGAGGTCGGAACTGATGTTGGGTGATTCGGCCTGTCTCGTAGTCAGTGTTCCAATTCATCCCAAAGGTGTTCGATGGGGTTGAGGTCAGGGCTCTTTGCAGATTAGTCAAGTTCTTCCACACCGATCTCGACAACCATTTATGGACCTCGCTTTGTGCACAGGGGCATTGTCATTCTGAAACAGGAAAGGGCCTCCCCAAACTGTTGCCACAAAGTTGGAAGCGCAGAATTGTCTAGAATGTCATTGAATGCTGTAGCGTTAAGATTTCCCTTCACTGGAACTAAGGGACTTAGCCCGAACCATGAAAAACAGCCCCAGATCATTATTCCTCCTCCACCAAACTTTACAGTTGGCACTATGCATTCGGCCGGTAGCTTTCTCCTGGCAGCCGCCAAACCCAGATTAGTCCGTCAGACTGCCAGATGGTGAAGCGTAATTCATCACTCCAGAGAATGCGTTTCCATTTCTCTCGAGTTCAATGGTGGCGAGCTTTACACCACTCCACCCGACACTTGGCATTGTGCATGTTGATCTTAGGCTTGTGTACAGCTGCTCGGCCATGGAAACCCGTTTTATGAAGCTCCCTGTGAGCAGTTCTTGTGCTGCTGTTGCTTCCAGAAGAAGTTCGGAACTCAGTAGTGCAACCGAGGACAGCCAATTTTTTTTACACACTACATTCCCTTCAATACAGCAACTCTAGCAGGACAAAACTTTGACAAACTGACTTGTTGGAAAGGTGGCATCCTATGACGGTGCCACGTTGAAAATCACTGAGCTCTTCAGTAAGACCATTCTACTGCCAGTGTCTATCCAGATTGCATGGCTGTGTGCTCGATTTTATACAATGGTCAGCAACGGGTGTAGTTGAAATAACCGAATCATCTAATTTGAAGGGGTGTCCACATACTTTTGTATATACTGTATAGTGTACATACACACAAATAGAGACAGGTGTAGGCATAGCACGAAGTCGAGTCCAGTGAGCCATTGCCAGTTTTTCCTCAGTTGCTGTGAAATAATCTGCCTATCATTTTCTCTCATCTCTCTCCCTCACTCCGCCTCATACACAAACACATTTGGCAGAACCTGCCCTATCTTTCTACTCCCTAGTCCCTGGCCCAATTTGAACAGTATCAATGAGCGATGGTGGCCCACCGGTGCCAAAAGACCTGAGTGGAAAAAGTTCTGTGCCGTTCTGTGAAGCGTTTTCCATGACTTCTCCCTCTGCAACAAAACTTCTCTCCAATGAGAGCAGAGAGAACATTTTGCCTCTAAGCATTTTAGTTTGGATTACACGGTGTATATGCAGGGAACTCAGTTCAGACAGACTCTCATAAAGCCTTGCATATTTTACCATTTCAATGGCCAGAAGATCACCCTGTATAAGCTTCTGATCCCCGATATGACTTCTGAACTCCACACACCCTCCAACATTGGAACTACACAATTACACAGAAACACACACACACACACATACAAAAACGTTTACTTCGAGATTTCAGTTGTCAAGATGATAGCAAAACAGTCATCTGGCTGCTGATTGGCTGTCTGACTGATCTGAAGAGTCAATCATAAATGCTGTTTCAGCAGGATTCTCTAGGGCACATCACTACAGGCTCATAAAGTTCCCTGAAACAAATATCTTCACAACAGCTATTCATAGATTTATCTTTGTCACAATTATTTTCTCCCTCTCCTCCTCTCTCTCCTCCCATTCTTCCTCTCTTCCTCTCTTCCTCTCTCCTATCTTTCCCCTCTCCTCATCTCCTCTTTTCATACCCTCTCCCTCTCTCCTCTTCCCTTCTCCCTCTCTTCTCTGTCCTCTCTTCCTCCTCTCCTCTCTCTCTTCCCCTGAAGGTAAACTGCATTGAGAGCGATGTCACCTGAGGCAGTCCTACAGTGTGAACCATCCTACCTCTCTAACTCAATCAGCTCCACATGCATCCTGTGTGTTCTGTTCCTGCTCATCCCAAAGTGCCATCTCCTTTTACACCATTATTTTTAATGGTGTGGAAACACTAGTCACTAGACACACTACAGTAGAAATGGGCTATAAGTAGGTGAGGCTCTTCTACAGAGAGATACAATGATACAATGAACTCCGTGACTTCATTGGAATTATGTAACACTGAATTAATAGTCTTATTGATTTTTCATTGTGAATTGGAGTCATCAGCCTTGGGTAGAGATATTTACATTGTAAGGGGAAGCTACAGTACGTGACTGATGCTAATTCTAGTCATTCACCCAGAAGATATCATGATACTATAGTGCTTTGTTGCTCCTCCATATAAAAGAAAGGCCCCTTGGCCAGAGGCAGGGCCAAACGACTGGCTGCTATAGAGGATAGGCCTGAAGGATAAGTACTATCCTCTGGGGTATTAAAAGGGTCGTAAACTCTAATCGGGAACGTATTGAACTCTAAATGGCCTTGCATGAGAGGAGCGTGGACACATGCTTTTTCTCCCCCAGGCCATTCTACACAGGGAAGTAGAAAATAGAAACTATTGATTTCCAGTGTGTTTTTATGTGATTGCCTTAGCTGTGTTCTGTTTGTGTTTTGGTCCAGTTTTTCTTCTCTTTCATTCGTTGCCTGTCCTTATACAGGGAGGCCGGGGCTTCTGTGGTGATTGGACGTACATTCATAGAATACACAGTGCTTGTGATTCATTAATGTCTTGGAGTAGGCTAAAGACCATAACACACACTGAACTGGGTAACTACCACAAGGGATAGTTCACCCAAATTACAAAATGGCACATTGGTTTCCTTACCCTGTAAGCAGTCTTTGGACAAAGTCTGACAGCAATTCATGCTTTGGTTAAGTTTTCCTGGCTCTGTTTCTACATGCTAATGTTTTAGCATTTGTGGCACAAATCCCATTCAAATCATCAGACTGATAATATACATTTTTGAGCATCATGTCCAAAACATCCAAAAGTATCTAAAATGTATTGTGAAGCTCAACAAGGTCACATATAGATGATTTGAACATGAAAATTAAAAAAAAAAAATATCAGTCCCATCACTTATTTTTGCCACAAATGCTAAAATGTTAGCGGGTGCCAACAATGCCAGGGAAAGCAAAGCATGGATTGGTCATACCTTGTAATTTGGGTAAACTATCTCATAAGGGAAACCTTATACATTATAAGATAAACATTTGTGAAAGATTTTTGGAATCTGTGTGGGTTGTTGGACAGGTAGGAGGACTGACAATAGTGAAGGTGAACAGTTGGTCAGGTGACAGAAGAATGGATGAGACTGAGGCAGGAATTCCTTTAACCACAAAGTGGTATATTTACTGGGTAGTTTGTGGTTGATTCATGGACGCATGTCTGGATTAGACGGATTTGAGGGAGAGAAAGCAGCGAGGTCGGGCCGTGGCGATTTCCTCCTTTTAATGAGTTGAGATCTGTCAGACATTTCCACCTGACCTAATTAAAGAGCCCCTGGCCCTGCTGAGCAAGTGGCCATGAATTAAAGGATGATTCCACCAACTCCATGGGCCTTTGCTACAAATGATCTTCTGCAATTCTCTGCATTCACAACAACAGATCGTAGTTCAAGACAAACACATTGGCACAATCATGACATTGTTAATTGAAAAAGAAAAGTGTAGCCAGGTAGCACATGGAGTCACACTAGCTTCTATCTATAAAGTCTACCATCTGCATAGAAACTGAATCAACCATCTGCATAGAAACTGAGTCAACCATCTGCATAGAAACTGAGTCGCCATCTGCATAGAAACTGAATCAACCATCTGCATAGAAACTGAGTCAACCATCTGCATAGAAACTGAGTCAACCATCTGCATATAATCTGAGTCTACCATCTGCATAGAAACTGAGTCTACAAGCTGCATAGAAACTGAGTCTACAAGCTGCATAGAAACTGAGTCTACCATCTGCATAGAAACTGAGTCTACCATCTGCATAGAAACTGAGTCTACCATCTGCATAGAAACTGATTTAGAAAAATATATCATCAATCATTAGGACTACTTTTAGCAACTGTTGCCATGTCTATAAAGAAGGATTTATAACTGGGAATAAAAAGCTACTTTATCTTACCCAGGAACATCCCTCCATCCATCCATCTCTCTATCCCTCCATCCATCCATCTCTCTATCCCTCCATCCATCCATCTCTCTATCCCTCCATCCATCCATCTCTCTATCCCTCCATCCATTCATCTCTCTATCCCTCCATCCATCCATCTCTCTATCCCTCCATCCATCCATCTCTCTATCCCTCCATCCATCCATCTCTCTATCCCTCCATCCATCCATCTCTCTATCCCTCCATCCATCCATCTCTCTATCCCTCCATCCATCCATATCTCTATCCCTCCATCCATCCATCTCTCTATACCTCCATCCATCCATCTCTCTATCCCTCCATCCATCCATCTCTCTATCCCTCCATCCATCCATCTCTATCCCTCCATCCATCCATCTCTCTATCCCTCCATCCATCCATATCTCTATCCCTCCATCCATCCATCTCTCTATCCCTCCATCCATCCATCCATCTCTCTATCCCTCCATCCATCCATCTCTCTATCCCTCCATCCATCCCTCCATCTATCCCTCAATCCATCAATCTCTCTATCCATCCATCCATCCATCCATCTCTCTATCCCTCCATCCATCCATCTCTCTATCCCTCCATCCATCCATCTTTCTATCCCTCCATCCATCCATCCATCTCTCTATCCATCCAACCATCCATCTCTCTATCCCTCCATCCATCTCTCTATCCCTCCATCCATCCATCCATCCATCTCTCTATCCCTCCATCCATCCATCTCTCTATCCCTCCATCCATCCATCTCTCTATCCCTCCATCCATCCATCTCTCTATCCCTCCATCCATCCATCTCTCTATCCATCCATCTCTCTATCCCTCCATCCATCCATCTCTCTATCCATCCATCCATCCATCCATCCATCCATCTCTCTATCCCTCCATCCATCCATCTTTCTATTCCTCCATCCATCCATCCATCCATCCATCCATCTCTCTATCCTTCCATCCATCCATCTCTCTATCCCTCCATCCCTCCATCCATCTCTCTATCCCTCCATCAATCCATCTCTCTATCCCCCCATCCATCCATCGCTCTATCCCTCCATCCATCCATCTCTCTATCCCTCCATCCATCCATCTCTCTATCCTTCCATCCATCCATCTCTCTATCCTTCCATCCATCCATCTCTCTATCCCTCCATCCATCCATCCATCTCTCTATCCCTCCATCCATCTCTCTATCCCTCCATCCATCCATCTCTCTATCCCTCCATCCATCCATCTCTCTATCCCTCCATCCATCCACCTCTCTATCCCTCCATTCATCCATCTCTCTATCCCTCCATCCATCCATCCATCTCTCTATCCCTCCATCCATCCATCGCTCTATCCCTCCATCCATCCATCTCTCTATCCCTCCATCCATCCATCTCTCTATCCCTCCATCCATCCATCTCTCTATCCCTCCATCCATCCAGCCATCTCTCTATCCCTCCATCCATCCATCTCTCTATCCCCCCATCCATCCATCTCTCTATCCCTCCATCCATCCATCTCTCTATCCCCCCATCCATCCATCTCTCTATCCCTCCATCCATCCATCTCTCTATCCCTCCATCCATCCATCTCTCTATCCCTCCATCCATCCATCTCTCTATCCCTCCATCCATCCATCTCTCTATCCCTCCATCCATCCATTTCTCCATCCATCCCTCCATCTTTCCCACGGAGTCCTGTATAATAGTGGTCTCAGTGGGAGAAACATCTACAGTGTTGTGTTTATACTGATTGGCTGTTTGATTGCTGTTAGCTCTCTGTAATTGGCTGACAGTAGGTGATGGAGTCGTGGTAACACGCCTGTTTAACTGATTGACATTTCCTGCTGTTGTCTGGGAGTTGGGTGGTGGTGGTCTATTATGGACTGTTGGCTAGAGGTTGGGTGGTTTAAGGACTGTTGGCTAGAGGTTGGGTGGTGGTCTATTATGGACTGTTGGCTAGAGGTTGGGTGGTGGTCTGTTATGGACTGTTGGTTAGAGGTTGGGTGGTGGTCTGTTATGGACTGTTGGCTAGAGGTTGGGTGGTGGTCTGTTATGGACTGTTGGCTAGAGGTTGGGTGGTGGTCTGTTATGAACTGTTGGCTAGAGGTTGGGTGGTGGTCTGTTATGGACTGTTGGATAGAGGTTGGGTGGTGGTCTATTATGGACTGTTGGCTAGAGGTTGGGTGGTGGTCTATAATGGACTTTTGGCTAGAGGTTGGGTGGTGGTCTATTATGGACTGTTGGCTAGAGGTTGGGTGGTGGTCTATTATGGACTGTTGGCTAGAGGTTGGGTGGTGGTCTGTTATGGACTGTTGGTTAGAGGTTGGGTGGTGGTCTGTTATGGACTGTTGGCTAGAGGTTGGGTGGTGGTCTGTTATGGACTGTTGGCTAGAAGTTGGGTGGTGGTCTATTATGGACTGTTGGCTAGAGGTTGGGTGGTGGTCTATAATGGACTTTTGGCTAGAGGTTGGGTGGTGGTCTATTATGGACTGTTGGCTAGAGGTTGGGTGGTGGTCTATTATGGACTGTTGGCTAGAGGTTGGGTGGTGGTCTTTTATGGACTGTTGGCTAGAGGTTGGGTGGTGGTCTGTTATGGACTGTTGGCTAGAGGTTGGGTGGTGGTCTATTATGGACTGTTGGCTAGAGGTTGGGTGGTGGTCTGTTATGGACTGTTGGCTCGTGGTTGGGTGGTGGTCTATTATGGACTGTTGGCTACAGGTTGGGTGGTGGTCTGTTATGGACTGTTGGCTAGAGGTTGGGTGGTGGTCTGTTATGGACTGTTGGCTCGTGGTTGGGTGGTGGTCTATTATGGACTGTTGGCTACAGGTTGGGTGGTGGTTGGGTGGTGGTCTGTTATGGACTGTTGGCTAGAGGTTGGGTCTGTTATGGACTGTTGGCTAGAGGTTGTGTCTGTTATGGACTGTTGGCTAGAGGTTGGGTGGTGGTTTGTTATGGACTGTTGGCTAGAGGTTGGGTCTGTTATGGACTGTTGGCTAGAGGTTGGGTCTGTTATGGACTGTTGGCTAGAGGTTGGGTCTGTTATGGACTGTTGGCTAGAGGTTGGGTCTGTTATGGACTGTTGGCTAGAGGTTGGGTCTGTTATGGACTGTTGGCTAGAGGTTGGGTCTGTTATGGACTGTTGGCTAGAGGTTGGGTCTGTTATGGACTGTTGGCTAGAGGTTGGGTCTGTTATGGACTGTTGGCTAGAGGTTGGGTCTGTTATGGACTGTTGGCTAGAGGTTGGGTCTGTTATGGACTGTTGGCTAGAGGTTGAGTCTGTTATGGACTGTTGGCTAGAGGTTGGGTCTGTTATGGACTGTTGGCTAGAGGTTGGGTCTGTTATGGACTGTTGGCTAGAGGTTGGGTCTGTTATGGACTGTTGGCTAGAGGTTGGGTCTGTTATGGACTGTTGGCTAGAGGTTGAGTCTGTTGTGGACTGTTGGCTAGAGGTTGGGTCTGTTATGGACTGTTGGCTAGAGGTTGGGTGGTGACGGTGTGTGTGTGTTGTTTTGAACCTGTTCCTGTGTCTATGCTGAGTTATTGACGTGTATCCTGCTTGTGTTTTGTGACTAACTATATTGACAAAGGGGAAGTAGGTGTTTTGTGACTAACTATATTGACAAATGGGAAGTGGGTGTTTTGTGACTAACTATATTGACATAGGGGAAGACATAGACTCACAGAGCAGAGAGTGTGTTCTGTGTTCTCTTTCAGTCAGAGAGACAGTGGGTTCTCTCTGTCAGTCAGAGAGACAGTGGGTTCTCTCTGTCAGTCAGAGAGACAGTGGGTTCTCTCTGTCAGTCAGAGAGACAGTGGGTTCTCTCTGTCAGTCAGAGAGACAGTGGGTTCTCTCTGTCAGTCAGAGAGACAGTGGGTTCTCTCTGTCAGTCAGAGAGACAGTGGGTTCTCTCTGTCAGTCAGAGAGACAGTGGGTTCTCTCTGTCAGTCAGAGAGACAGTGGGTTCTCTCTGTCAGTCAGAGAGACAGTGGGTTCTCTCTGTCAGTCAGAGAGACAGTGGGTTCTCTCTGTCAGTCAGAGAGACAGTGGGATGACATTAACTCCCTCAGAGTAGCCTTTATGTAATTAAGGGTGAAAGGACAAGGTTGAGCTAATCATGTCTGAGTCCCCCCTCTGTGCTCGTGGAGAAGAGTATTTTTAATTAAAATCTCCTGTACACACACACACACACACACACACACACACACACACACACACACACACACACACACACACACACACACACACACACACACACACACACACACACACACACACACAGAATCTCACGCCACTCTGGTTTCTCCAGCTCCGGCTCTAGCCAGAACACACAAACTAGATTAGAATGAGTTCTTCAGAAACGGACAGACAGCTTCTCTTCTAGTGTGAGTTTTTTTCATTCCTCGTCTGACTAATTTCATGAAGAGCATAATTACAGTGTTTTCAATTTGGCCTCAACTCTGGAGCTCTGTGGCTGACAGTCTTTCTCTGCCCTGCAGCTGAGAGGGCCGGGGGAGGGGAGGGTGTGAGAGAAATATGTGTGTAAAGTGCAGAGAGGAGGTTGTGGGGCAATCAAGAGCCAATCGGTTTGTGTGATGGGGTACAGGGAGAGAGCAGAGGTAAGGTAGGGCCTTATACATAACTAGGTAATTAGATGCAAAGTCTGAATTCTATAAAGAACCGCTAGCCTACAGTAACTAACCACACAATTTCAATAAACCCATTACTGATATTATTATATTATGTTATTACTGTTGGTATAAACTTGTTATTATCTCTGTAAGCTGCTCAACTGCTGTAATACTGCACGTACTAGTGCCAGTCAGTTAATGTATAATTACAGTTCTAAAACGTTTGAGTAACATTGATTTTGTATGATTTGATTAGATAGCTGTATATCCTGCTGTGTGTGTTCAAACAGTAGGAGGATGAAAGTTAGAGCGAGGGTTCTGGCATTACCACTGTGTGTGTGTGTGTGTGTGTGTGTGTGTGTGTGTGTGTGTGTGTGTGTGTGTGTGTGTGTGTGTGTGTGTGTGTGTGTGTGTGTGTGTGTGTGCGCGTGCTTTGACCCATTTTTGTTGTGATCCGGTGCGTCTTATCAGGGATGCTCTGTCAGGTCTGATAATGACTGGGGACCCCCAGAGTATTTTGGCCCTCAAGTTACAGAAACACACACCACCACTGGTACTACTGATAAAACTGCAGTTAGTCCCCTTGATATCATTTCTTAGCTCGGCTGACTTAGTGCCCCTCTGTAGAACTTAAACCATGACGTCTAGTTCCTGCTCCTTCTCACTGCCATCTACTCATAATGTGTCATTCATCTGCATCCATTAGATTAAAACGTGACCCTGCCCAGTCTCTCCTTGAAGACTGCCAGGCCGTTGCCTGGGTTTTTCTAATCATAAATCTATCTCATAAAAGGCTAATGTGACACGGAGACACATATTTAGCAAACAATTTAGCACAGCAAATAGGGTGGCGAGCCCCACAGCTCTGCCAAGTGCCCCCCACATCTGTTCCTGGAACCATACTGCTGCCGAGCCGGGGCCATCGGTTCAAACCTAATCTGTCCTTCAGAAAGGCTCTCCTCTGGTGGGGGATCTGATATCAGCCTGGAGGTGTGACAAGCAGCTAGCAGCCCAGCGCGAGGCCATGTCTTTATTCATTCAACTTTGAAAAAGAGGAGGTCTGCCATGACAGTCAACGCTGGTCACCTTGACCCCTCCGCTCCCTGAGCTAAAATGGAATCACGAATTGGGTGTAACGGTTCCTTGTCCTGACAAGCACTGAGGTGGAAGAGTAGAGCATATCTTTAGTTATACCTTAATAATGGGAAACTTCTTCACTTGGCTGTGCCCTTACAATAAAAGATTGCAGTTTTGAAACTGCAGTAAAAGTGCAGTAACTGCAGTCGACTGTGATATACTGCACTGTAACTGCAGTTACACTACACAATTACTGTAGTAAATAGTATTTTGGTCACAGTATTTGCAGTGTCCTGCAGTTATAGTGGACTCTGACTGCAATCTTTTTTATAAGGGTGTATATTAGGTTTATTTTTCCTACCACAGTGATGGATTTTTTATTTGGCCATTTTGTGGTGGCAAGGCAACCTCGCCAATCGAGACTGTTAAGTCCTCTCTCGCCTCACCACACACCATTTGCTTTGATGCTATTTTATGATTATTTTCCCAAGCTGAACGCTTCTATGCCTCTGCATTTATTTCTGATGCGTTATTCTTCAGGTAATACAAAGGGGCCGTCTTAAACAACCTACTGAGTATCTCTCCCTCCTTCTCTCCCTCTCTCCCTCTCTCTCTCTCTCTCTCCCTCTCTGTCCCTCTCTCTCTCTCTCCCTCTCTCTCCCTCCTTCTCTCATCTCTCTTTCCCTCTCTCTCCCTCCTTCTCTCCCGCTCTCTCTCTCCCTCTCTGTCCCTCTCTCTCTCTCTCTCCCTCTCTCTCCCTCCTTCTCTCCCTCTCTCTCTCTCTCTCTCTCTCTCTCTCTCCCTCTCTCTCTCTCTCCCTATCTCTCCATCTCCCTCCCTCCCTCCCTCCCTCCCTCCCTCCCTCCCTCCCTCTCTCTCCCTCCTTCTCTCCACCTCCCTCCCTCCCTCCATCTCACTCTCTTTCTCACTCACTCACTCTCTCTCGCTCTCTCACACTGTCTCTCTCTCTCTCTCTCTCTCTCTTTCTCTATCTCTCTCTCTCACTCACTCACTCACTCTCTCTCACTCTCTCTCTCTCACTCTCTCTCTCTCACTCTGTGGACAAATTGTCATTTCAACACTCCCACTGTAGAAGGAGATAGGATAATGTTTGACCGGGATGAAAGAGAAGAGAAAGGGAAGGAGGGGAAAATAAAGTTGCTCTTATCACAACTGGCCAGCAGCGATGTGCACACAAAGCTCTGGCGGAATCCAATTTAGTCCTTCCTGTTAGTTTAAATGATTATCGGCGCAATTAGCCGTCTCAGGTCAGACTTTAAAGCTCGTGCTAAGTGATTTCCTCAAATCCCCCAGTAAGACGCGGGCCAGCGCCACACTTCTAAAGCACTCGCCTCGTCAACTCCAAAACAGACTCCACCTTATCCGACCTGCTCATAAATGTCAGACGACTTGTTTTGGTCTGCCTCATTGTTTAGCTTTGTAAATAAATGTTCTGTTCCTTCCTTGTCTCTCAGACAAAACATGGTGACTGAGAGGCCGTGTAATTTTTTTTAATCAAGCTTTTAGTTACTAAATTGGTGATTGTTTGTATGGTCTGGAGTGACAACGCAGGATGGGAGTGAGCCGCAGACTGGGCAGGTTGGTTTGTCCTTGGCATTTTTGACTTTAACAGTCAAGTGGAAATCAAGTGGTAGTAAATACACACTCCCTCACCTCTCTCCCCTCCTCTCCCTCTCTCTCTCTTTCCAGGGGAGATCTGTGCGTTTAAGATACATGGTCTGGAGGCTCCATTCGAGGCAGTGGTGCTGAATGGGACATCTGGTGAGGGCCAGCTGAGAGCCAGGGGCCCGGTGGACTGTGAGCTGCAAAAGGAGTACACCTTTATCATCCAGGCCCATGACTGTGGAGCAGGACCTGGGGGCACTGGGGGGAAGAAGTCACACAAGTGAGTTTATGAGGCAGGATGTATTTTTGTCTGTTGGTCTTTATGAAGCATGTGAATTCAATGCCAGGCTCCCTGCAACACTGCACTCTGAAGCCAAGCCTACTGTGATCAAATAACATTTGATTACTGTAAGTAACAGAAGTGCATGTCATTCTGGCTGCAAAAGGTCTTAGGGATATGCCACTTTCTCCTTGACCCCCTTCACCTCAGTGTCTGATCCTGGCTGACCCCAGGTACTTCCCTGTAGTGTTTCAGCAGTGTAGGATTATTTTAAAGTGGTGCACTGATGAAAATGATTCACCACACTTACAGGAGCACCTATGAGCTGAGGATTCTTCTGATATTGCTTTCTCCACTTTCTCTTATGACTGTCATTTCCACTCTGTGTGTGTCTCTCCTCACTCTCTCTCTGCTCACACTTCTCACCTTCCTCAGCGGGAGCTCACACAGAAAACTAGTGTCTCCTTCACACACACAAACACACGCACCAGGCCTGTAATTATAGCAGCAGGTGTGTGTAAAGGTACGGTACACATTGTCCCGGGTGGTATTTTTCAGGTTATCCCTGCATCCCTGATTGTGGGACGTATGAAGAAACACAACTAAACGTAGACATACATTCTATGACACAGGTTCTTTGTTAGCACCCAGGGATGACGGTCTTAGCTTTAATAGCCTGTTCTTCGCAGGCGTTCCTTCTGCTGTCTGTGTCCCGGAGGAGCAGTCTGGCCTTTTCAGGGATCCAGACGAGCGGAGAGGAGAGCGTCAGTGAGCGCGACTCTCACATTTAGAGGAGAAAAACAATCCTTGCCTATGGCTCAGCCCAAATTACACATGACATGTCAGCTCTGGAGAAGAGAACAGGCCATGGGGTGGCAGGGTAGCCTAGTGGTTAGAGCGTTGGACTAGTAACCGAAAGTTTGCAAGTTCAAATCCCCGAGCTGACAAGGTACAAATCTGTCGTTCTGCCCCTGAACAGGCAGTTAACCCACTGTTCCTAGGCCGTCATTGAAAATAAGAATTAGTTCTTAACTGACTTGCCTATTAAAATTAAAATTAAAAAAGGATCAGAAATGATGCAGGGGCTTGACGTACACTACAATTCAATTCAATTCAAGGGCTTTATTGGCATGGGAAACATGTGTTAACATTGCCAAAGCAGGTGAGGTAGATAATATATAAAGTGAAATAAACAATACAAATTAACAGTAAACATCACACCTACAGAAGTTTCAAAACAATAAAGACATTACAAATGTCATATTATATATATATATACACAGTGTTTTAACGATGTACAAATGGTTAAAGGACACAAATAAAATAAATAAGCATAGATATGGGTTGTATTTACAATGGTGTTTGTTCTTCACTGGTTGCCCTTTTCTCGTGGCAACAGGTCACAAATCTTGCTGCTGTGATGGCACGCACAAAATATTTTCTGGATTTTGATAATTAGTGGGTATCGGCCTAATTCTGCTCTGCATGCATTATTTGGCGTTCTACGTTGTACACTGAGGATATTTTTGCAGAATTCTGCGTGCAGAGTCTCAATTTGGTGTTTGTCACATTTTGTGATGTCTTGGTTGGTGAGCGGACCCCAGACCTCACAACCATAAAGGGCAATGGGCTCTATGACTGATTCAAGTATTTTTAGCCAAATCCTAATTGGTATATTGAAATTGATGTTCCTTTTGATAGAATGCCATTCTTGCCTTGTCTCTCAGATCGTTCACAGCTTTGTGGAAGTTACCTGTGGTGGTGATGTTTAGGCCAAGGTATGTATCGTTTTTTGTGTGCTCTAGGGCAACAGTGTCTAGATGGAATTTGTATTTGTGGTCCTGGTGACTGGACCTTTTTTGGAACACCATTATTTTGGTCTTACTGAGATTTACTGTCAGGGCCCAGGTCTGACAGAATCTGTGCATAAGATCTAGGTGCTGCTGTAGGCCCTCCTTGGTTGGTGACAGAAGCACCAGATCATCAGCAAACAGCAGACATTTGACTTCTGATTCTAGTAGGGTGAGGCCGGGTGCTGCAGACTTTTCTAGTGCCCTGGGGTGGGGCTTAAGCTGCATCCCTGTCTCACCCCACGACCCTGTGTGAAGAAATGTGTGTGTTTTTTGCCAATTTTAACCGCACACTTGTTGTTTGTGTACATGGATTTTATAATGTCGTATGTTTTACCCCCAACACCACTTTCCATCAGTTTGTATAGCAGACCCTCATGCCAAATTGAGTCGAAGGCTTTTTTGAAATCAACAAAGCATGAGAAGACTTTGCCTTTGTTTTGGTTTGTTTGGTTGTCAATTAGGGTGTGCAAGGTGAATACATGGTCTGTTGTACGGTAATTTGGTAAAAAGCCAATTTGACATTTGCTCAGTACATTGTTTTCATTGAGGAAATGTACGAGTCTGCTGTTAATGATAATGCAGAGGATTTTCCCAAGGTTACTGTTGACGCATATTCCACGGTAGTTATTGGGGTCAAATTTGTCTCCACTTTTGTGGATTGAGGTGATCAGTCCTTGGTTCCAAATATTGGGGAATATGCCAGAGCTAAGGATGATGTTAAAGAGTTTTAGTATAGCCAATTGGAATTTGTTGTCTGTATATTTGATCATTTCATTGAGGATACCATCAACACCACAGGCCTTTTTGGGTTGGAGGGTTTTTATTTTGTCCTGTAACTCATTCAATGTAATTGGAGAATCCAGTGGGTTCTGGTAGTCTTTAATAGTTGATTCTAAGATCTGTATTTGATCATATATATATTTTTGCTCTTTATTCTTTGCTATAGAGCCAAAAAGATTGGAGAAGTGGTTTACCCATACATCTCCATTTTGGATAGATAATTCTTCGTGTTGTTGTTTGTTTAGTGTCTTCCAATTTTCCCAGAAGTGGTTAGAGTCTATGGATTCTTCAATTACATTGAGCTGATTTCTGACATGCTGTTCCTTCTTTTTCCGTAGTGTATTTCTATATTGTTTTAGTGATCCACCATAGTGAAGGCGTAGGCTCAGGTTTTCCGGGTCTCTATGTTTTTGGTTGGACAGGTTTCTCAATTTCTTTCTTAGATTTTTGCATTCTTCATCAAACCATTTGTCATTGCTGTTAATTTTCTTCGGTTTTCTATTTGAGATTTTTTAGATTTGATAGAGAAGCTAAGAGGTCAAAAATACTGTTGAGATTTTCTACTGCCAAGTTTACACCTTCACTATTACAGTGGAACGTTTTACCCAGGAAATTGTCTAAAAGGGATTGAATTTGTTGTTGCCTAATTGTTTTTTGGTAGGTTTCCAAACTGCATTCCTTCCATCTATAGCATTTCTTAATGTTACTCAGTTCCTTTGGCTTTGATGCCTCATGATTGAGTATTGCTCTGTTTAAGTAGACTGTGATTTTGCTGTGGTCTGATAAGGGTGTCACTGGGCTGACTGTGAATGCTCTGAGAGACTCTGGGTTGAGGTCAGTGATAAAGTAGTCTACAGTACTACTGCCAAGAGATGAGCTATAGGTGTACCTACCATAGGAGTCCCCTCAAAGCCTACCATTGACTATGTACATACCCAGCGTGCGACAGAGCTGCAGGAGTTGTGACCCGTTTTTGTTGGTTATGTTGTCATAGTTGTGCCTAGGGGGGCATATGTGGGAGGGAATGCTGTCACCTCCAGGCAGGTGTTTGTCCCCCTGTGTGCTGAGGGTGTCAGGTTCTTGTCCGGTTCTGGCATTTAGGTCGCCACAGACTAGTACATGTCCCTGGGCCTGGAAATGATTGATTTCCCCCTCCAGGATGGAGAAGCTGTCTTCATTAAAGTATGGGGATTCTAGTGGGGGGATATAGGTAGCACACAGGAGGACATTTTTCTCTGTTTGGATCATTTCCTTTTGAATTTCTAGCCAAATGTAGAATGTTCCTGTTTTGATGGGGTTACATAATGAAGAGGTCTGGTCTGACCCGCTCGGGGTGGGGGTATCTTTATCAAGGGAGAGCTTCTCCTGCTGGGCTAATTCTTTAATTTGGTGAAAGTCCAGCTAAAACTGTTTGGGTTTACCCTGTACATATCCACAATATATCCTACCTATATCCTACAGTACATATATTCTACCTATATACTACATATATCCTACCTATATCCTACACTACATATATCCTACCTATATCCTACACTACATATATCCTACATATATCCTACCTATATCCTACACTACATATATCCTACCTATATCCAAAATATATCCTACCTATATCCTACAGTACATATATCCTACCTATATCCTACACTACATATATCCTACATATATCCTACACTACATATATCCTACATATATCCTACCTATATCCTACAGTGCATATATCCTAACTATATCCTACATATATCCTACCTATATCATACAGTTCTTATATCCTACCTATATCCTACAGTACATATATCCTACCTATATCCTACAGTACATATATTCTACCTATATACTACATATATCCTACCTATATCATACACTACATATATCCTACCTATATCCTACACTACATATATCCTACATATATCCTACACTACATATATCCTACCTATATCCAAAATATATCCTACCTATATCCTACAGTACATATATCCTACCTATATCCTACACTACATATATCCTACATATATCCTACACTACATATATCCTACATATATCCTACCTATATCCTACAGTGCATATATCCTACCTATATCCTACATATATCCTACCTATATCATACAGTTCTTATATCCTACCTATATCCTACAGTACATATATCCTACATATATCCTACAGTACATATATCCTACATATATCCTATAGTACATATATCCTACATATACCCTACCTATATCCTACAGTACATATATCCTACTTATATCCTACAGTACATATAACCTACATATATCCTATAGTACATATATCCTACCTATATCCTACAGTACATATATCCTACATATATCCTACAGTACATATATCCTACATATATCCTATAGTACATATATCCTACATATATCCTACATATATCCTACAGTACATATATCCTACATATATCCTACAGTACATATATCCTACATATATCCTATAGTACATATATCCTACATATACCCTACCTATATCCTACATATACCCTACCTATATCCTACAGTACATATATCCTACATATATCCTATAGTACATATATCCTACATATACCCTACCTATATCCTACAGTACATATATCCTACATATATCCTATAGTACATATATCCTACATATACCCTACCTATATCCTACAGTACATATATCCTACTTATATCCTACAGTACATATAACCTACATATATCCTACCTATATCCTACAGTACATATATCCTACTTATATCCTACAGTACATATATCCTACCTATATCCTACACTACATATATCCTACATATATCCTACACTACATATATCCTACATATATCCTACCTATATCCTACAGTGCATATATCCTACCTATATCCTACATATATCCTACCTATATCATACAGTTCTTATATCCTACCTATATCCTACAGTACATATATCCTACATATATCCTACAGTACATATATCCTACATATATCCTATAGTACATATATCCTACATATACCCTACCTATATCCTACAGTACATATATCCTACTTATATCCTACAGTACATATAACCTACATATATCCTATAGTACATATATCCTACCTATATCCTACAGTACATATATCCTACATATATCCTACAGTACATATATCCTACATATATCCTATAGTACATATATCCTACATATATCCTACATATATCCTACAGTACATATATCCTACATATATCCTACAGTACATATATCCTACATATATCCTATAGTACATATATCCTACATATACCCTACCTATATCCTACATATACCCTACCTATATCCTACAGTACATATATCCTACATATATCCTATAGTACATATATCCTACATATACCCTACCTATATCCTACAGTACATATATCCTACATATATCCTATAGTACATATATCCTACATATACCCTACCTATATCCTACAGTACATATATCCTACTTATATCCTACAGTACATATAACCTACATATATCCTACCTATATCCTACAGTACATATATCCTACTTATATCCTACAGTACATATATCCTACCTATATCCTACACTACATATATCCTACATATATCCTACACTACATATATCCTACATATATCCTACCTATATCCTACAGTGCATATATCCTACCTATATCCTACATATATCCTACCTATATCATACAGTTCTTATATCCTACCTATATCCTACAGTACATATATCCTACATATATCCTACAGTACATATATCCTACATATATCCTATAGTACATATATCCTACATATACCCTACCTATATCCTACAGTACATATATCCTACTTATATCCTACAGTACATATAACCTACATATATCCTATAGTACATATATCCTACCTATATCCTACAGTACATATATCCTACATATATCCTACAGTACATATATCCTACATATATCCTATAGTACATATATCCTACATATATCCTACATATATCCTACAGTACATATATCCTACATATATCCTACAGTACATATATCCTACATATATCCTATAGTACATATATCCTACATATACCCTACCTATATCCTACATATACCCTACCTATATCCTACAGTACATATATCCTACATATATCCTATAGTACATATATCCTACATATACCCTACCTATATCCTACAGTACATATATCCTACTTATATCCTACAGTACATATAACCTACATATATCCTACCTATATCCTACAGTACATATATCCTACTTATATCCTACAGTACATATATCCTACCTATATCCTACACTACATATATCCTACATATATCCTACACTACATATATCCTACATATATCCTACCTATATCCTACAGTGCATATATCCTACCTATATCCTACATATATCCTACCTATATCATACAGTTCTTAGATCCTACCTATATCCTACAGTACATATATCCTACATATATCCTACAGTACATATATCCTACATATATCCTATAGTACATATATCCTACATATACCCTACCTATATCCTACAGTACATATATCCTACTTATATCCTACAGTACATATAACCTACATATATCCTATAGTACATATATCCTACCTATATCCTACAGTACATATATCCTACATATATCCTACAGTACATATATCCTACATATATCCTATAGTACATATATCCTACATATATCCTACATATATCCTACAGTACATATATCCTACATATATCCTACAGTACATATATCCTACATATATCCTATAGTACATATATCCTACATATACCCTACCTATATCCTACATATACCCTACCTATATCCTACAGTACATATATCCTACATATATCCTATAGTACATATATCCTACATATACCCTACCTATATCCTACAGTACATATATCCTACATATATCCTATAGTACATATATCCTACATATACCCTACCTATATCCTACAGTACATATATCCTACTTATATCCTACAGTACATATAACCTACATATATCCTACCTATATCCTACAGTACATATATCCTACTTATATCCTACAGTACATATATCCTACCTATATCCTACACTACATATATCCTACATATATCCTACACTACATATATCCTACATATATCCTACCTATATCCTACAGTGCATATATCCTACCTATATCCTACATATATCCTACCTATATCATACAGTTCTTATATCCTACCTATATCCTACAGTACATATATCCTACATATATCCTACAGTACATATATCCTACATATATCCTATAGTACATATATCCTACATATACCCTACCTATATCCTACAGTACATATATCCTACTTATATCCTACAGTACATATAACCTACATATATCCTATAGTACATATATCCTACCTATATCCTACAGTACATATATCCTACATATATCCTACAGTACATATATCCTACATATATCCTATAGTACATATATCCTACATATATCCTACATATATCCTACAGTACATATATCCTACATATATCCTACAGTACATATATCCTACATATATCCTATAGTACATATATCCTACATATACCCTACCTATATCCTACATATACCCTACCTATATCCTACAGTACATATATCCTACATATATCCTATAGTACATATATCCTACATATACCCTACCTATATCCTACAGTACATATATCCTACATATATCCTATAGTACATATATCCTACATATACCCTACCTATATCCTACAGTACATATATCCTACTTATATCCTACAGTACATATAACCTACATATATCCTACCTATATCCTACAGTACATATATCCTACTTATATCCTACAGTACATATATCCTACTTATATCCTACAGTACATATAACCTACATATATCCTACCATATCGTACCAAAATATTTCCTATATATTTCCTTTATCTCCTCTATCATATTGAGTAGTGTATAAGAAAGGAAAGAAAATGTTGATCAAGTTGACCAAACTACATTTTGTTTACCTCGCTCTTTGCCTCATTCCTTCCTCTCCCGTTACCTTTGGCTCTAGTTCATATAATTATATAACCGTGTATGTAATACTCTTGTCACAAACTGACTCTTGGGCCTTCAGTCATGTTATGCTGTGGTTAACTGTGCAATTGGCTCTCAATCAGACAGATGTTGAATGTTTTCACAGCTTTGTCATTGAAAGGTACAGTGAGCCAAGATTCCCTCCTTGACAACAATGAGTATCACCCTGAACGACTCGGTTATATTACCAATTTATCATGGGTGTATTGTTTCTCACATTTTATGTACTGTATCTCAGATGTTATTGTAACGTCTGCGTCCAACTCACACTCCCAAACACTTCGATCCCCGGAACGCAGCCCACTTTCCAGCTCTCTCTCCAGATCCCAACCACCGGAATTCTAGTCACCTGTTCACACACCTGCATGTCATCATCCCACACTATTTAGTTCAGTTCCTTGCACCCCATCACTGTGAGGTATTGTTTGTTTTGAGACACACTTTTTTGGAGCTCTGTTTCGTCCCTTCCTGCTCTCCTCATGTGTATGATAGTTTTTGCCTACCTCACTCACAACACCTTTTGCCTATTCCCTGCCTGTACTGTTGTCATTTTTGGACCTACCGTGTATGACCTTCTGCCTTCCCCTGGACCCAGCTACCTGTCTCCTCCTATGGTCCTGTTGAAACCAGCTCTCTGTCTTCCTCATGTTCATTACAGTTATTCTGTATTGTATGTAGGTTCTGTAACTCAAATCAGTATGGCAAAAAATATGGCTTATCACCAGTGGTGTAAAGTACTTAAGTAAAAATACTTTAAAATGCTTTTTGGGATATCTGTACTTTACCTTACTATTTATATTTTTGACAACTTTTACTTTTACTTCACTACATTCCTAAATAAAATATTGTACTTTTTACTCCATATGTTTTCCCTGACACCCAAAAGCACTCACTACATATTGAATGCTTGGCAGGACAGGAAAATTGTCAAATTCACACACTTATCAAGACAACATCCCTTGTCATCCCTACTGCCTTTGACTCACTAAACACACATTCTTAATTTGTAATTATGGCTGAGTGTTGGGGATAGCCCCTGGCTATCCATAAATTAATAAACAAGAAAATGGTGCAGTCTGACTTACTTAATATAAGGAATTTTAAAGTATTTATCCTTTTACTTTCACTTTTGATACTTAAGTATATTTTAGCAATTACATGTACTTTTGATACTTAAGTATATTTCAAACCAAGTACTTTTAGACTTTTACTCAAGTATTTTACTGGGTGACTTTGACTTTCACATTTCTATTACTTTTACTTAAATATGACAATTGGGTACTTTTTCCATCACTTCTTAGTCACACAGATGGATTGTCCCACAGAACAATAATTCTGAATCAGAGCACTTTATTCAGAAAATCTATTTTAAACCTTTTTTGTCCATTTTAACCATGTGTGATGAAATGTTTTCAATTTACTGCTTTTTAAAATCCAAATGAAAGATTTATGCAAATGCGTGATTCGTTCTGAATCACAGCACCACCATATTCATGGTAAATGTGTGTACCCAGACACAAAGTATTTCTATGTCATCATTTATTTGTACTCTTCTCACTTCCTGTGTGAACGTGTCATATCCTTTAACTTCTCCATCTCTCCCCATCTGCAGTGAGTGCTAGATGTATTACATGGGTTAAGCTGGAGGGCTGTTGGAGGAGGTTTAATGCCCCGGTCACTGAATGTAGTAGCAGTTCATCTAGGATGTTAACCCCTGACCTCCCGGTTGTCCAGACTCCAGAGTGACTTGCAGGGCTAAGCTAGACAACTCATTCTAAAGCCGCCATGTTTCTCCCTATGCGGTGGTTGTCGTGAGGCGGTTATTAAACTTGTCACTTGTGATTCTGGGAAAGCCGTGTGTTCCTCACCTCCCTGTGCCGGAGGTTTGGGAAAGACTAATTATCTCAACGGATGGCAGCACCTCCCCGCAACTGAGAGGATCGACACACAGACACACACACACACACACACACACAAACACACACACACACAAACACACACACACACACACACACACACACACACACACACACACACACACACACACACACACACACACACACATGAATACTCACTCACACATGCACGCACACACACATACAGATACATGCACACACACACACAGACACACACACACACACACACACACACACACACACACACACATGAATACTCACTCACACATGCATGCACACACACATACAGATACATGCACACACACACACACACACACACACACACACACACACACACACACACACACACACACACACACACACACACACACACATACATACATACATACATACATATATATACATACAGTGCCTTGCGAAAGTATTCGGCCCCCTTGAACTTTGTGACCTTTTGCCACATTTCAGGCTTCAAACATAAAGATATAAAACTGTATTTTTTTGTGAAGAATCAACAACAAGTGGGACACAATCATGAAGTGGAATGACATTTATTGGATATTTCAAACTTTTTTAACAAATCAAAAACTGGAAAATTGGGCAGCAACACAACGACAACAGACACCATCGAAGCAGCGTTACCCATGCAGAGCAAGGGAAACAACCACAGGCTCAGAGCGAGTGATGTTTGAAACGCTATTAGCTATTAGCGCAACTCTCATCTCGGGAGTTGATAGGCTTGAAGTTATAAACAGCGCAATGATTGACGCACAACGAAGAGCTGCTGGCAAAACGCACAAAAGTGCTGGTTGAATTCATGTTTACGCGCCTGCTTCTGCCTACCGCCGCTCAGTCAGATACTTAGATACTTGTATGCTTGTATGCTCAGTCAGATTATATGCAATGCAGGACATGCTAGATAATATCTCGTAATATCATCAACCATGTGTAGATAACTAGTGATTATGATTGATTGTTTTTTATAAGATAAGTTTAATGCTAGCTAGCAACTTACCTTGGCTTACTGAATTCGCGTAACAGTGCAACGAGAGAGGCAGGTCGTTATTGCGTTGGACTAGTTAACTGTAAGGTAGCAAGATTGGATCCCCCGAGCTGACAAGGTGAAAATCTGTCGTTCTGCCCCTGAACAAGGCAGTTAACCAACCGTTCCTAGGCCGTCATTGAAAATAAGAATGTATTCTTAACTGACTTGCCTAGTTAAATAAAGGTATAAAAAAATATTTAAAAAATAAACAAAAATTGGCAAATCGGTGCCCAAAAATACCGATTTCCGATTGTTATGAAAACTTGAAATCTGCCCTATTTAATTGGCCATTCCGATTAATTGGTCGACCTCTAGTCTGGAAGGGGAGTTTACAGTCTAACCAGACACCTAGGTATTTGTAGTTGTCCACGTATTCTAAGTCAGAACCATCCAGAGTAGTACTCTGTGCGGGCAGCGATCGGTTGAAGAGCATGCATTTAGTTTTCCTTGCATTTCAGAGCAGTTGGAGGCCATGGAAGGAGAGTTGTATGGCATTGAAGCTCGTCTGGAGGCTAGTGAACACAGTGTACAAAGAAGCACCAGAAGTATACAGAATCGTGTCGTCTGCGTAGAGGTGGATCAGAGAATCACCAGCAGCAAGAGCATCATTGATGCATACAGAGAAAAGAGTTGGCCCGAGAATTTAACCCTGTGGCACCCCCATAGACTGTCAATTTTATTGTTACAGCCTGAATTCAAAGCATGGAAACATGTTTTGAGAAAGTTATGCCTATTTATTGAAAATTAAATACAGAAATATCTCATTTACATAGATATTCACACCCCCGAGTCAATATTTTATAGAAGCAACTTTGGCAGTGATTACAGCTATGAGTCTTTCTGGGTAAATCTCTAAGAGCTTTCCATGCCTGGATTGCGCATCATTTTCCCATTATTCTTTTCAAAATTCTTCAGGCTCTGTCAAATTGGTTGTTGATCATTGCTAAGAAACCATTTTCAGGTCTTACCTTAAATCTTCCAGTAGATTTAAGTCAAAACTGTAACTCGGACACTCAGGAACATTCACTGTCTTTTTGGTAAGCAACTCCAGTGTAGATTTGGCCTTGTGTTTTAGGTTATTGTCCTGCTGAAAGGTGAATTCATTTCCCAGTGTCTGGTGGAAAGCAGACTGAACCAGGTTTTCCTCTAAGATTTGAATGTGCTTAGCTCCATTCTGTTTATATTTTATTCTGAAAACCCCCCCAGTCCTTAACGATTGCAAGCATTCCCATAACTTGATGCAGCCACCAATATGCTTGAAAATATGAAGAGGAGTACTCAGTAATGTGTTGTATAGGATTCGCCACAAACATAGCACTTTGTATATCGGGACAAAGAATATTTCAGTATTACTTTAGTGCCGTGTTGCAAACAGGATGCATGTTTTGGAATATTTGTATTCTTTACAGGCTTCCTTCTTTTTGCTCAGTCAGTTTGGTTAGTATTGTGGAGTAACTACAATGCTGTTGATCCATCCTCAGTTTTCTCCTATCACAGACATTAAACTCCATAACTGTTTTTTCCTCATCACTGAGCGGTTTCCTTCCTCTTTGAGCTAGGAAGGACACCTGAGCTAGGAAGGACACCAGTGTCTTTGTCGTGACTGGGTGTATTGATACACCATCCAAAGAGTAATTGTCTAATGTCTGCTTCTTCTTTTTTTAAAGTGCCCTTCTTTGTAACACATTGGAAAACCTCCCTGATCCTTGTGGTTGAATCTGTGTTTGAAATTCACTGCTCGACTGAGGGACCTTACAGATAATTGTATGTGTGGGGTACAGAGATGAGAGAGTCATTCAAAAATCATGTCAAACACTTATTGCACCCAGAGTGAGTTCATGCAACTTATTATGTGACTTGTTAAGCACATTTTTAGTCCTGATCTTATTTAGGCTTGCCATAACAAAGGGGTTGAATACTTATTGACTCAAGACATTTCAGGGGTTGAATACTTATTGACACTTAGATATTTCAGGATTGATTTGCTCTTACGAAAAAAGTATGTATAAACCCTAAAAAAATGTCCATTATTTAGGAAATGTTAATTATTATGTAGATTACAATTAATTGCCATGGTGACCCCCCCCCCAGGGGTCTGCTGATGGGGGAAAAAGGGGGAGGATTGCAAACTAAAGAACACCATCCCAACCGTGAAGCACGGGGGTGGCAGTATGATGTTGTGGGGGTGCTTTGCTGCAGGAGGGACTGGTGCACTCCACAAAATAGATGGCTTCATGAGGGAGGAAAATGACGTGGATATATTGAAGAAACATCTCAAGACATCAGCAAATGAGTCTTCCAAATTGACAATGACCCCAAGCATACATCCAAAGTTGTAGCAAATGGCTTAAGGACAACAAAGTCAAGGTATTGGAGTGGCCATCACAAAGCCCTGACCTGATGTTAAAGCTTGGTTGCAAATGAGTCTTCCAAATGGACAATGACCCCAAGCATACTGTCACGCCCTGGTCTTAGTATTTTGTGTTTATATATTTATTTGGTCAGGCCAGGGTGTGACATGGGGTTATTTTGTGTTGTATTGGGGGTTTTAGTAGGTATTGGGATTGTGGCTGAGTAGGGGTGTCTAGCATAGTCTATGGCTGCCTTCATCCCTAAAGCCAACACCTCATTTGGCCGCCTTTCGTTCCAGTACTCTGCTGCCTGTGACTGGAACGAATTGCAAAAATCGCTGAAGTTGGAGACTTTCATCTCCCTCACCAACTTCAAACATCAGCTATCTGAGCAGCTAACCGATCGCTGCAGCTGTACATAGTCTATTGGTAAATAGCCCACCCTTTTCACCTACCTCATCCCCGTACTGTTTTTATTTATTTACTTTTCTGCTCTTCTGCACACCAATATCTCTACCTGTACATGACCATCTGATCTTTTATCACTCCAGTGTTAATCTGCAAAATTGTAATTATTTGCCTACCTCCTCATGCCTTTTGCACACATTGTATATAGACCCCCCCTTCGTTTTCTACTGTGTTATTGACTTGTTAATTGTTTACTCCATGTGTAACTCTTTGTTGTATGCTCACACTGCTATGCTTTATCTTGGCCAGGTCACAGTTGCAAATGAGAACTTGTTCTCAACTAGCCTACCTGGTTAAATAAAGGTGAAATAAAAAAATAAAAAAAAGGTTCTCAATCAGAGTCAAGTGATTCTCGTTGTCTCTGATTGGGAACCATATTTAGGTAGCCTGGGTTTCACTGTGTGTTTGTGGGTGATTGTTCCTGTCTCTGTGTTAGTTGTCACCAGACAGGCTGTATAAGTTTTCACATTCCGTTTGTTGTTTTGTATTGTTCGTATTTTCATTCATTAAACATGTATCGAACTAACCACGCTGCATTTTGGTCCGACTCTCCTTCAACGGAAGAAAGCCGTTACACATACTTCCAAAGTTGTGGCAAATGGCTTAAGGACAACAAAGTCAAGGTATTGGAGTGGCCATCACAAAGCCCTGACCTCAATCCTATAGAGAATTTGTGGGAACAACTGAAAAAGTGTGTGTGAGCAAGGAGGCCTACAAACCTGACTCAGTTTCACCAGCTCTGTCAGGAGGAAACGGCCAAAATTCACCCAACTTATTGTGGGAAGCTTGTGGAAGGCTACCCAAAACTTTTGACCCAAGTTAAACAATTTAAAGGCAATGCTACCAAATACTAATTGAGTGTATGTAAACTTCTGACCCACTGAGAATGTGATGCAAGAAATAATAGCTGAAATAAATCATTCTCTCTACTACTATTCTGACATTTCACATTCTTAAAATAAAGTGGTGATCGTAACTGACCTAAGACAGAGATTTATTACTACGATTAAATGTCAGGAATTGTGGAAAACGGAGTTTAAATGTATTTGACTAAGGTGTATGTATAAACTTCTGATTTCAACTGTAGATACACCTTCCTTTGGACTGGAATGGATTGGTCTCTATATTGTCATGTTGCCTACAATCCCCCTTTGGGTTCTGTCTTAATTCAATAATACAGACTCTTTTGATGTTGTGAGATTTTCTGCACCCCTTGGTCATTTGGATCCAGTTTAGTCTTTTTAGGCCCCTTTGTCTATTCCCGAATCTTTCTTCATCAACTCTGTGTTATGTTGTGTTGTACCCAGAGAGTAGGGGGATGGCTTGAGGCTGGAGCTGGTCTGGCACCGTGCCCAATGCATGCACACACACGCACACACACATGCATACACACACACTCTCTCTTTCTCTCTCTCTCTTACACTCTCTCTCTCTCTCTCTCTCTCTCTCTCTCTCTCTCTCTCTCTCTCTCTCTCTCTCTCTCTCTCATTGTCTCTCTCTCTGTCTTTCTCACTCTATCTCTGTCTCTCTCTCTCTCATAACCCTCACTGGCACTGTAGAGGGAAAGGAAGCCAGGTGTCTGCTTTCAGGCAGATGTGTGCCTGTGCCACTCCCCCTCTATCCCTCCCTCCCTCCCTCCACCCCACCCTTATCCCATCAACCATCCCTCCCTTCCT
Organism: Oncorhynchus kisutch; assembly: GCF_002021735.2. Taxonomy (NCBI): domain Eukaryota; kingdom Metazoa; phylum Chordata; class Actinopteri; order Salmoniformes; family Salmonidae; genus Oncorhynchus; species Oncorhynchus kisutch. The sequence goes on along the minus strand of NC_034188.2, from coordinate 74,964,284 downwards.
CCCTCCTCTACTCCCCTCCGATCCCCAGTGGTGTGTAACATATGTTTGCCCTCGTCCAGAGGGGGTGTCTGGGGAAGGAGGGGGAGATGCTTATGAGAGAGACACATTAATATGACAGAACAAGATGCAGAGGGATGTACTGCTCACCTCTGTTGCTGATGCTACATACAGTACTGTCTGGCTGTGATACTGTTACTGCTAGGGCTAGCACTTAACATTACCCTGTCTGGCTGTGATACTGTTACTGCTGGGGCTAGCACTTAACATTACCCTGTCTGGCTGTGGCACTGTTACTGCTGGGGCTAGCACTTAACATTACCCTGTCTGGCCGTGGCACTGTTACTGCTGGGGCTAGCACTTAGCATTACCCTGTCTGGCTGTGGCACTGTTACTGCTGGGGCTAGCACTTAACATTACCCTGTCTGGCCGTGGCACTGTTACTGCTGGGGCTAGCACTTAGCATTACCCTGTCAGGTTTGGCACTGTTACTGCTGGGGCTAGCACTTAGCATTATCCTGTCTGGCTTTGGCACTGTTACTGCTGGGGCTAGCACTTAGCATTACCCTGACTGGCTGTGGCACTGTTACTGCTGGGGCTAGCACTTAGCATTACCCTGTCTGGCTGTGGCACTGTTACTGCTGGGGCTAGCACTTAGCATTACCCTGTTTGGCTTTGGGACTGTTACTGCTGGGGCTAGCACTTAGCATTACCCTGTCTGGCTTTGGCACTGTTACTGCTGTGGCTAGCACTTAGCATTACCCTGTTTGGCTGTGGCACTGTTACTGCTGGGGATAGCACTTAGCATTACCGTTAGCACAGTTGATGTCTGATTTATAATGGTTGTTTTGTGTGTGTGTGTATGTGTGTGTGTGTGTGTGTATATGCATAATTGTGCACGTGAGTGTGTGTGTGTGTGTGTGTGTACTGTCTATATTTGGGGGGTGTAGACTTGCAAGTGTTTCTGTGTGTTCAGATGGAAAGAAACAAAGTGTCCATAGGCTATGATCAGGGTTTGGTAGGTTACTTTCTAAATGCAATCCGTTACAGTTACTAGTTACCTGTTAAAGATTGTAATCAGTAACATAACTTTTGGATTACCCAAACTCAGTAACGTAATCTGATTACATTCCATTACTTTTAGATTATTAGGCATTAGAAGAAGACAAAAAGGTATGTTACCAATTGAACAACATCTATTGCAGGATAAATCAATGTTAAAGTTTATATAGCTGGCCATATATGATGTTACATTTTACTTTATGGGTTGGTTATGTAGGCTTCTTCTAACCCATTGCTTTCTACTACATATAATAATAAGATTCAATTCAATATTAAAAACAAAAAGTTTATCAGAATTCCAGTCATTCCAATAAATGTTATACGCCTTGATCGTTAAGAATAGGACTTGGAAAATGGAAGTATAGATAATACATTGTTTTACCTGAGCATGACTCCAAAACTACGGCCTTATTAACTAGCCCTAATCTGTTGTTTATGTTTTTGTTGTCATGGAGGACTGATTGGGCTCATTGATTCCAGTTGAGAAATAAATGCTGCGATCATGGATTGGCCTGCTTTGAACAGTACTGAAAAGTGCTATTTACATTTTTATAAATGATGCCATATTCTGCATTTGTTATAGGCCTATTGTTTACCTTTTAGTTGGGGACAATTTGATATCTTGATAACATGCAGCTGTTTAAAGGGAAAATCCACAGATGAAACATTACCAAAACGGTTGCCCCGCCTCTGTTATGGTAAAAAGCTGAGTAAAATAAGCTTATATTTTGGGTTGAGAGTTGAACTAAGCTCATGAGGCATTTATAAGTTATATTCTTCAAGTTCTTCAAGAATCAATGGCTGTATATATATATGTGTATAATTATGAGTCCAAAAATGGATGTAGCAACTACAATGGATGTGGCAACTACAAGTCTATCAAAAGTGTACAAGTTTGAGCATGTGTCCATTAGGCCTATGGATTTTTTTTTTATCAGCATGAATTAGATTGAGCAATAAAGTCCCACTTTTACTCCATATGCTGGGATCCGCACTATGCAGCTGTTGTTCCATAGGCTGGGATCCACACTATGCAGCTGTTGTTCCACAGGCTGGGATCCACACTATGCAGCTGTTGTTCCATAGGCTGGGATCCACACTATGCAGCTGTTGTTCCATAGGCTGGGATCCACACTATGCAGCTGTTGTTCCATAGGCTGGGATCCACACTATGCAGCTGTTGTTCCATAGGCTGGGATCCACACTATGCAGCTGTTACAAGAGCGCATTTTTCACTGGCTGTCCACTGGTTTCAAAAACAATGATTGATAGGCAGCTTAAACTTCATGAATTCAATCATTATTGGATTCATTGGTATCATTGGGTTCATTGGGTTAACTAGCCAGAGGGTTATTCCTCAGAAGGCATTAGATTACCCTGGTATCATTGGCTTAACGGCCTCCCAAGTGTGCAGTGGTCTAAGGCACTGCATCACAGTGCTAGCTGTGCCACTAGAGATTCTGGGCTCGAGTCCAGGCTCTCTCACAGCCGGCCGCGACCGGGTGACCCATGGGGCAGTGCACAATTGGCCCAGTGTCGTCCGGGTTAGGGGAGGATTTGACCGGCAGGGATGTCCTTGTCCCATATCGTACTAGCGATTCCTGTGGCGGGCCAGGTGCGGTGCACGCTGACACGGTTGCCAGGCATACAGTGTTTCTCCGACACATTGGTGCGGTTGGCTTCTGGGTTAAGTGGGCATTGTGTCAAGAAGCAGTGTTGCTTGGTTAGGCTGTGTTTTGGAGGATGCACAGCTCTCAACCTTCGCCTCTCCCCAATCCATACGGGAGTTGCAGTGATGAGACAAGACTGTAACTACCAATTGGACACCATGAAATTGGGGAGAAAAAGGGTTAAAAAAATGTACTTTATTTAACAAGTCAGTTCAGAACAAACTATTATTTACAGTGACGGCCTACACCGGCCAAACCCAGACGAAGCTGGGACAATTGTGCGCCACCCTATGGGACTCCCAATCACGGCCGGTTGTGATACAGCCTGGATTCAAACAGGGTATCTGTAGTGACACCTCTAGCACTGAGATGCAGTGCCTTAGACTGCTGAACCACTCGGGAGCCCAAGTAAATCTCAAGTAAATCTCGTCAAAAGAATTCAGGCACAATCCCTCACCTTAACCATAACAACATATAAAAGAAGCCTCAACCAACCGGCTCTTACTGCTTTTTGCAGTATTTCCCAACCCAGTCCTTGGGTCCCCCAGCCTTCCATATGCTCTATTCCACCACCAGCACACCCGATTGAACTAACCAATGGTCTTGATGATCAACTAAATCAGATGTGCTGAGAGTAGAGTTACTGCGGTGAAGGGAACCCCAATACCTTGCTGGGAAACCCTATATGGTATCCCTTGAATTACTAGTTTCCACTCTAACCCCTGTCCGCTCTGTCTCCCCCTGCTGTCCACAGGGCGGTGGTACACATCCAGGTGAATGATGTGAATGAGTTCTCTCCAGTGTTCCGGGAGGCCCAGTACCAGGCGGCGGTGACAGAGGGGAAGATCTATGACAACATCCTGCAGGTGGAGGCTACAGACCAGGACTGTTCTCCTCAGTACAGCCAGATCTGTAACTACCAGATCACCACCTCCAACACACCCTTCGCCATCGACCGCAATGGTTAGTAAACGCTTTGGACCACATCATGACCACACACACACACAAACACACACACAAGCCTGTGCACGCACACACACACACACGCGCACGCGCACGCACACTCACACACACACACACACACACACACACACACACACACACACACACACACACACACACACACACACACACACACACACACACACAAACACACACACACACACACACACACACACACACACACACACACACACGTGGAACACTTTGACAGATGTCCCTCCCCGATATACAGGATGCTTTCTGTGGGACAATGTCGCCCACTGTCACTCTCCACAAATCCGATCACAAGCACACACAGATTTACTGCCTACTGTCATGTCCTCTCCTTCTTGCTCTTAGTCAAAATGGAGGGAAGGTGGCTTTCACAGACTCCAGTTGCACTGCTTTCCATGTCTGGGTTGTGACTGGCCCTTGGCATGCTCGTTTAGAGTCAAAATGCAGAGTGAGTGGTGCATGGGGCCTGGCCAGAGTGTCCTGTATGTCTGAGAGGATCACTATGTCATTACCCACAGAGAGAAAACCTGAGTGGCTTATTACAACAGCTCAGAGAGAGAGAGAGAGAGAGAGAGAGAGTGAGGGGAGGTGGTACGGGGGCAGAACAAGAGACTGATAGAAAAGAGAAAAACAAAATAGAGAGAAATAATGGACTGAAGGATATCAAAAAGAAATGTAGAAAGATAACCTGCTGAGAGAGGAGGAGGATAGAGGGAGAAGACGTGGACAGAGAAGAGGAGGATAGAGAGAGAAGACAAGGACAGAGAGCAGGAAGATAGAGGGAGAAGACTAGGATAGAGAGGAGGAGGATAGAGGGAGAAGACGAGGACAGAGAGGAGGAGGATAGAGAGAGAAGACGAGGACAGAGGAGGAGGATAGAGAGAGAAGACGAGGACAGAGAGGAGGAGGATAGAGGGAGAAGACGAGGACAGAGAGGAGGATGGTAGAGAGTGAAGATGAGGACAGAGAGAAGGAGGATAGAGAGAGAAGATGAGGACAGAGAGGAGGAGGGTAGAGTGAGAAGACTAGGATAGAGAGGAGGAGGATAGAGTGAGAAGATGAGGACAGAGAGGAGGATGGTAGAGAGTGAAGACAAGGACAGAGATGAGGAGGATAAAGAGAGAAGACGAGGACAGAGAGGAGGATGGTAGAGAGTGAAGACGAGAACAGAGAGGAGGAGGATATAGAGAGAAGACGAGGACAGAGAGGAGGAGGGTAGAGAGAGTAGACGAGGACAGAGAGGAGGATGGTAGAGAGTGAAAACGAGGACAGAGAGAAGGATGGTAGAGAGAGAAGATGAGGACAGAAAGGAGGAGGATAGAGAGAGAAGACGAGGACAGAGAGGAGGAGGATAGAGGGAGAAGACGAGGACAGAGAGGAGGATGGTAGAGAGTGAAGATGAGGACAGAGAGAAGGAGGATAGAGAGAGAAGATGAGGACAGAGAGGAGGAGGGTAGAGTGAGAAGACTAGGATAGAGAGGAGGAGGATAGAGTGAGAAGATGAGGACAGAGAGGAGGATGGTAGAGAGTGAAGACAAGGACAGAGATGAGGAGGATAAAGAGAGAAGACGAGGACAGAGAGGAGGATGGTAGAGAGTGAAGACGAGAACAGAGAGGAGGAGGATATAGAGAGAAGACGAGGACAGAGAGGAGGAGGGTAGAGAGAGTAGATGAGGACAGAAAGGAGGAGGATAGAGGGAGAAGACGAGGACAGAGAGGAGGAGGATAGAGGGAGAAGATGCGGACAGAGAGGAGGATGGTAGAGAGAGAAGACGAGGACAGAGAGGAGGAGTATAGAGGCAGAAGATGAGGACAGAGAGGAGGATAGTGGGAGAAGACAAGGACAGAGAGAGAAGACGAGGACAGAGAGGAGGAGGATAAAGAGAGAAAACGAGGACAGAGAAGAGGATGGTAGAGAGTGAAGACGAGGACAGAGAGGAGAAGGATAGAAAGAGAAGACGATGACAGAGAGGAGGAGTATAAATAGAGAAGATGGGGACAGAGAGGAGGAGGATAGAGGGAGAAGATGAGGACAGAGAGGAGGATGGTAGAGAGTGAAGATGAGAACAGAGAGGAGGAGGATAGAGGGAGAAGATGCGGACAGAGAGGAGGATGGTAGAGAGAGAAGACGAGGACAGAGAGGAGGAGTATAGAGGCAGAAGATGAGGACAGAGAGGAGGATAGTGGGAGAAGACAAGGACAGAGAGAGAAGACGAGGACAGAGAGGAGTAGGATAGAGAGAGAAGACCAGGACGGAAAGGAGGAGGATAGAGGGAGAAGACAAGGACAGAGAGGAGGAGGATAGAGGGAGAAAACGAGGACAGAGAGGAGGATGGTAGAGAGAGAAGACAAGGACAGAGAGGAGGAGGATAAAGAGAGAAAACGAGGACAGAGAAGAGGATGGTAGAGAGTGAAGATGAGAACAGAGAGAAGGAGGATATAGAGAGAAGACGAGGACAGAGGAGGATGGGAGATATTGAAGACGAGGACAGAGAGGAGGAGGGTAGAGGGAGGAGACGAGGACAGAGATGAGGAGGATAGAGAGAGAAGATGAGGACAGAGAGGAGGAGGATAGAGGGAGAAGACGAGGACAGAGAGGAGGAGGATAGAGAGAGAGAAGACGAGGACAGATGAGGATGTGAGATATTGAAGACGAGGACAGAGAGGAGGAGGATAGAGGGAGAAGACGAGGACAGAGAGGAGGAGGATAGAGAGAGAGAAGACGAGGACAAAGGATGATGGTAGATATTGAAGATGAGGACAGAGAGGAGGAGGATAGAGGGAGAAGACGAGGACAGAGAGGAGGAGGATAGAGAGAGAAGACGAGGACAGAGAGGAGGAGGATAGAGAGAGAAGACGAGGACAGAGGAGGATGGGAGATATTGAAGACGAGGACAGAGAGGAGGAGGATAGAGGGAGGAGACGAGGACAGAGAGGAGGAGGATAGAGAGAGAAGACGAGGACAGAGAGGATGAGGATAGAGGGAGAAGACGAGGACAGATAGGAGGAGGATAGAGAGAGAAGACGAGGACAGAGAGGAGGAGGATAGAGAGAGAAGACGAGGACAGAGAGGAGGAGGATAGAGAGAGAAGACGAGGACAGAGGAGGATGGGAGATATTGAAGACGAGGACAGAGAGGAGGAGGATAGAGGGAGGAGACGAGGACAGAGAGGAGGAGGATATAGAGAGAAGACGAGGACAGAGGAGGATGGGAGATATTGAAGACGAGGACAGATAGGAGGAGGATAGAGAGAGAAGACGAGGACAGAGAGGAGGAGGATAGAGAGAGAAGACGAGGACAGAGAGGAGGAGGATAGAGAGAGAAGACGAGGACAGAGGATGATGGTAGATATTGAAGATGAGGACAGAGAGGAGGAGGATAGAGGGAGAAGACGAGGACAGAGAGGAGGAGGATAGAGAGAGAAGACGAGGACAGAGGAGGATGGGAGATATTGAAGACGAGGACAGAGAGGAGGAGGGTAGAGGGAGGAGACGAGGACAGAGAGGAGGAGGATAGAGAGAGAAGATGAGGACAGAGAGGAGGAGGATAGAGAGAGAGAAGACGAGGACAGAGGATGATGGTAGATATTGAAGATGAGGACAGAGAGGAGGAGGATAGAGGGAGAAACGAGGACAGAGAGGAGGATGGTAGAGAGAGAAGACAAGGACAGAGAGGAGGAGGATAGAGAGAGAAGATGAGGACAGAGAGGAGGAGGATAGAGGGAGAAGACGATGACAGAGAGGAGGAGGATAGAGAGAGAGAAGACGAGGACAGATGAGGATGTGAGATATTGAAGATGAGGACAGAGAGGAGGAGGATAGAGGGAGAAGACGAGGACAGAGAGGAGGAGGATAGAGAGAGAGAAGACGAGGACAGAGGATGATGGTAGATATTGAAGATGAGGACAGAGAGAGGGAGAAGACGAGGACAGAGAGGAGGAGGATAGAGAGAGAAGACGAGGACAGAGAGGAGGAGGATAGAGAGAGAAGACGAGGACAGAGGAGGATGGGAGATATTGAAGACGAGGACAGAGAGGAGGAGGATAGAGGGAGGAGACGAGGACAGAGAGGAGGAGGATAGAGAGAGAAGACGAGGACAGAGAGGAGGAGGATAGAGGGAGAAGACGAGGACAGATAGGAGGAGGATAGAGAGAGAAGACGAGGACAGAGAGGAGGAGGATAGAGAGAGAAGACGAGGACAGAGAGGAGGAGGATAGAGAGAGAAGACGAGGACAGAGGAGGATGGGAGATATTGAAGACGAGGACAGAGAGGAGGAGGATAGAGGGAGGAGACGAGGACAGAGAGGAGGAGGATATAGAGAGAAGACGAGGACAGAGGAGGATGGGAGATATTGAAGACGAGGACAGAGAGGAGGAGGGTAGAGGGAGGAGACGAGGACAGAGAGGAGGAGGATAGAGAGAGAAGATGAGGACAGAGAGGAGGAGGATAGAGAGAGAGAAGACGAGGACAGAGGATGATGGTAGATATTGAAGATGAGGACAGAGAGGAGGAGGATAGAGGGAGAAGACGAGGACAGAGAGGAGGAGGGTAGAGGGAGGAGACGAGGACAGAGAGGAGGAGGATAGAGAGAGAAGATGAGGACAGAGAGGAGGAGGATAGAGGGAGAAGACGAGGACAGAGAGGAGGAGGATAGAGAGAGAAGACGAGGACAGAGAGGAGGAGGATAGAGGGAGAAGACGAGGACGAGAGGAGGAGGATAGAGCGAGAGAAGACGAGGACAGAGGATGATGGTAGATATTGAAGATGAGGACAGAGAGGAGGAGGATAGAGGGAGAAGACGAGGACAGAGAGGAGGAGGATAGAGAGAGAAGACGAGGACAGAGGAGGATGGGAGATATTGAAGACGAGGACAGAGAGGAGGATAGAGGGAGGAGACGAGGACAGAGAGGAGGAGGATAGAGAGAGAGAAGACGAGGACAGAGGATGATGGTAGATATTGAAGATGAGGACAGAGAGGAGGAGGATAGAGGGAGAAGACGAGGACAGAGAGGAGGAGGATAGAGAGAGAAGACGAGGACAGAGAGGAGGAGGATAGAGAGAGAAGACGAGGACAGAGGATAATGGGAGATATTGAAGACGAGGACAGAGAGGAGGAGGATAGAGGGAGGAGACGAGGACAGAGAGGAGGAGGATAGAGAGAGAAGACGAGGACAGAGAGGAGGAGGATAGAGGGAGAAGACGAGGACAGATAGGAGGAGGATAGAGAGAGAAGACGAGGAGAGATGAGGATGTGAGATATTGAAGACGAGGACAGAGAGGAGGAGGATAGAGGGAGAAGACGAGGACAGAGAGGAGGAGGATAGAGAGAGAAGACGAGGACAGAGGATGGTGGTAGATATTGAAGATGAGGACAGAGAGGAGGAGGATAGAGGGGAGAAGACGAGGACAGAGAGGAGGATGGTAGAGAGAGAAGACGAGGACAGAGAGAAGAAGGATAGAAAGAGAAGACGATGACAGAGAGGAGGTGTATAAATAGAGAAGATGGGGACAGAGAGGAGGAGGATAGAGGGAGAAGACGAGGACAGAGAGGAGGAGGATAAAGAGAGAAAACGAGGACAGAGAAGAGGATGGTAGAGAGTGAAGATGAGAACAGAGAGAAGGAGGATATAGAGAGAAGACGAGGACAGAGGAGGATGGGAGATATTGAAGACGAGGACAGAGAGGAGGAGGGTAGAGGGAGGAGACGAGGACAGAGAGGAGGAGGATAGAGAGAGAAGATGAGGACAGAGAGGAGGAGGATAGAGGGAGAAGACGAGGACAGAGAGGAGGAGGATAGAGAGAGAGAAGATGAGGACAGATGAGGATGTGAGATATTGAAGACGAGGACAGAGAGGAGGAGGATAGAGGGAGAAGATGAGGACAGAGAGGAGGAGGATAGAGAGAGAAGACGAGGACAGAGGATGATGGTAGATATTGAAGATGAGGACAGAGAGGAGGAGGATAGAGGGAGAAGACGAGGACAGAGAGGAAGAGGATAGAGAGAGAAGACGAGGACAGAGAGGAGGAGGATAGAGAGAGAAGACGAGGACAGAGGAGGATGGGAGATATTGAAGACGAGGACAGAGAGGAGGAGGGTAGAGGGAGGAGACGAGGACAGAGAGGAGGAGGATAGAGAGAGAAGATGAGGACAGAGAGGAGGAGGATAGAGGGAGAAGACGAGGACAGAGAGGAGGAGGATAGAGAGAGAGAAGACGAGGACAGATGAGGATGTGAGATATTGAAGACGAGGACAGAGAGGAGGAGGATAGAGGGAGAAGACGAGGACAGAGAGGAGGAGGATAGAGAGAGAGAAGACGAGGACAAAGGATGATGGTAGATATTGAAGATGAGGACAGAGAGGAGGAGGATAGGGGGAGAAGACGAGGACAGAGAGGAGGAGGATAGAGAGAGAAGACGAGGAGAGATGAGGATGTGAGATATTGAAGACGAGGACAGAGAGGAGGAGGATAGAGGGAGAAGACGAGGACAGAAAGGAGGAGGACAGAGAGAGAAGACAAGGACAGAGGATGGTGGTAGATATTGAAGATGAGGACAGAGAGGAGGAGGATAGAGGGGAGAAGACGAGGACAGAGAGGAGGATGGTAGAGAGAGAAGACGAAGACAGAGAGGAGAAGGATAGAAAGAGAAGACGATGACAGAGAGGAGGAGTATAAATAGAGAAGATGGGGACAGAGAGGAGGAGGATAGAGGGAGAAGATGAGGACAGAGAGGAGGATGGTAGAGAGTGAAGATGAGAACAGAGAGGAGGAGGATAGAGTGAGAAGACGGGGACAGAGAGGAGGATGGTAAAGAGTGAAGACAAGGACAGAGAGGAGGAGGATAGAGGGAGAAGACGAGGACAGAGAGCAGGAGTATAGAGAGAAGACTAGTACAGAGGAGGATGGTAGAGAGTGAAGATGAGGAAAGAGAGGAGGTGGAGGGAGAGAGAAGACGAGGACAGATAGGAGGATGGTAGAGAGAGAAGATGAGGACAGAGATGAGGATGATAGAGAGAGAAGACGAGGACAGAGATGAGGATGGTAGAGAGAGAAGACGAGGACAGAGAGGAACAGGATAGAAAGAGAAGACAAGGACAGAGAGGTGGAGGATAGAGATAGAAGACGAGGACAGAGAGGAGGAGGATAGAGGGAGGAGATGAGGACAGAGATGAGGAGGATAGAGAGAAGATGAGAACAGAGGAGGATGGTAGAGAGTGAAGACGAGGACAGAGAGGATGGTAGAGAGTGAAGATCAGGACAGAGAGAAGGAGGGTAGAGAGAGAAGACGAGGACAGAGAGGGGGAGGATAGAGTGAGAAGACAAGGACAGGGAGGAGGATGGTAGAGAGTGAAGACGAGGACAGAGAGGAGGATGGTAGAGAGTGAAGATGAGGACAGAGAGGAGGATGGTAGAGAGTGAAGATGAGGACAGAGAGAAGTAGGATAAAGAGAGAAGACGAGGACAGAGAGGAGGAGGATAGAGTGAGAAGACTAGGATAGAGAGGAGGAGGATAGAGTGAGAAGACAAAGACAGAGAGGAGGATGGTAGAGAGTGAAGACAAGGACAGAGAGGAGGAGGATATAGAGAGAAGACGAGGACAGAGAGGAGGAGGATATAGAGAGAAGACGAGGACAGAGAGGAGGATGGTAGAGAGTGAAGACGAGGACAGAGAGGAGGATAGTGGGAGAAGGCACTGGCAGAGAGAGAAGACGAGGACAGAGAGGAGTAGGATAGAGAGAGAAGACCCGGACGGAAAGGAGGAGGATAGAGGGAGAACATGAGGACAGAGAGGAGGAGGATAGAGGGAGAAGACGAGGACAGAGAGGAGGAGGATAGAGAGAGAAGACGAGGACAGAGAGGAGGATGGTAGAGAGAGAAGACGAGGACAGAGAGGAGGAGGATAGAGAGAGAAGATGAGGACAGAGAGGAGGAGAGTAGAGGGAGAAGACGAGGACAGAGAGGAGGATTGTAGAGAGAGAAGACGAGGACAGAGAGGAGGAGGATAGAGAGGAGGATGGTAGGGAGTGAAGACGAGGACAGCGAGGGCGAGGATAGAGAGAGAAGACTAGGACAGAGGAGGATGGTAGATATTGAAGACGAGGACAGAGAGGAGGAGGATAGAGGGAGAAGACAAGGACAGAGAGGAGGATGGTAGAGAGAGAAGACGAGGACAGAAAGGAGGAAAGAGAGAAGACTAGGACAGAGAGGATGACGATAGAGAGGAGGAGGAGGATAGAGAGACTGTTCTCTGTCATTGGAAAACGCTGGGGTGTAGAAATGTCCTTTATTAGCTTTGCACAGTTGTCAGCCGACAGAGAGCATTTTGGCTGCTGACACGTACGTGTAAGTAATGTTATAATTGAAGACCGGGGAATAGGCATCTCTGTCAGGCGGAAAGCACTGCGTTATTGTGTGTGTGTGTGTGTGTGTGTGTGTGTGTGTGTGTGTGTGTGTGTGTGTGTGTGTGTGTGTGTGTGTGTGTGTGTGTGTGTGTGTGTGTGTGTGTGTGTGTGTGTGTGTGTGTGTGTGTCTGTGTCTGTGTGTGTCTGTGTGTGTCTGACAGATGAGGCGACACACAGTGAAATGGGATGAGAATGCAGAACACAACAACAGGTACAGAACTACTTTCCCGATTAACAACTATTAACAAGTTGACATAGCTGAAAACAAGCATCAGAGGACAATATCTCTCTCTCTGTCTCTCTCTCTGTATATCTCTCTGTATATCTCTCTCTCTGTATATCTCTCTGTCTCTCTCTCTTTGTATATCTCTCTGTCTCTCTCTCTGTATATCTCTCTGTATATCTCTCTGTATATCTCTCTGTCTCTCTCTCTCTGTATATCTCTCTGTCTCTCTCTGTATATCTCTCTGTTTCTCTCTCTGTATATCTCTCTGTATATCGCTCTGTATATATGTCTCTCTCTCTCTCTGTATATCTCTCTGTCTCTCTCTCTCTGTCTGTCTGTCTCTATCCCTCTCTCTCTGTATATCAATTTCAATTCAATTCAATTCAAGGGGCTTTATTGGCATGGGAAACATGTGTTAACATTACCAAAGCAGGTGAGGTAGATAATATATGAAGTGATATAAACAATACAAATTAACAGTAAACATCACACCTACAGAAGTTTCAAAACAATAAAGACATTACAAATGTCATATTATATATACAGTGTTTTAACAATGTACAAATGGTAAAGGACACAAGATAAAATAAATAAGTATAAATATGGGTTGTATTTACAATGGTGTGTGTTCTTCACTGGTTGCCCTTTTCTCGTGGCAACAGGTCACAAATCTTGCTGCTGTGATGGCACACTGTGGAATTTCACCCAGTAGATATGGGAGTTTTTCTAAATTGGATTTGTTTTCGAATTCTTTGTGGATCTGTGTAATCTGAGGGAAATATGTTTCTCTAATATGGTCATACATTTGGCAGGAGGTTAGGAAGTGCAGCTCAGTTTCCACCTCATTTTGTGGGCCGTGAGCACATAGCCTGTCTTCTCTTAAGAGCCATGTCTGCCTACGGCGGCCTTTCTCAATAGCAAGGCTATGCTCACTGAGTCTGTACATAGTCAAAGCTTTCCTTAATTTTGGGTCAGTCACAGTGGTCAGGTATTCTGCCGCTGTGTACTCTCTGTGTAGGGCCAAATAGCATTCTAGTTTGCTCTGTTTTTTTGTTCATTCTTTCCAATGTGTCAAGTAATTATCTTTTTGTTTTCTCATGATTTGGTTGGGTCTAATTGTGCTGTTGTCCTGGGGCTCTGTAGGGTGTGTTTGTGTTTGTGAACAGAGCCCCAGGACCAGCTTGCTTAGGGGACTCTTCTCCAGGTTCATCTCTCTGTAGGTGATGGCTTTGTTGTGGAAGGTTTGGGAATCGCTTCCTTTTAGGTGGTTATAGAATTTAACGGCTCTTTTCTGGATTTTGATAATTAGTGGGTATCGGCCTAATTCTGCTCTGCATGCATTATTTGGTGTTCTACGTTGTACACGGAGGATATTTTTGCAGAATTCTGCATGCAGAGTCTCAATTTGGTGTTTGTCCCATTTTGTGAAGTCTTGGTTGGTGAGCGGACCCCAGACCTCACAACCATAAAGGGCAATGGGCTCTATGACTGATTCAAGTATTTTTAGACAAATCGTAATTGGTATGTTGAAATTTATGTTCCTTTTGATGGCATAGAATGCCCTTCTTGCCTTGTCTCTCAGATTGTTCACAGCTTTGTGGAAGTTACCTGTGGCGCTGATGTTTAGGCCACCTTGGTTGGTGACAGAAGCACCAGATCATCAGCAAACAGCAGACATTTGACTTCGGATTCTAGTAGGGTGAGGCCGGGTGCTGCAGACTTTTCTAGTGCCCGCGCCAATTCGTTGATATATATGTTGAAGAGGGTGGGGCTTAAGCTGCATCCCTGTCTAACCCCACGACCCTGTGTGAAGAAATGTGTGTGTTTTTTGCCAATTTTAACCGCACACTTGTTGTTTGTGTACATGGATTTTATAATGTCGTATGTTTTACCCCCAACACCACTTTCCATCAGTTTGTATAGCAGACCCTCATGCCAAATTGAGTCGAAGGCTTTTTTGAAATCAACAAAGCATGAGAGTTTTGCTTTGTTTGGTTGTCAATTAGGGTGTGTAGGGTGAATACATGGTCTGTTGTACGGTAATTTGGTAAAAAGCCAATTTGACATTTGCTCAGTACATTGTTTTCATTGAGGAAATGTACGAGTCTGCTGTTAATGATAATGCAGAGGATTTTCCCAAGGTTACTGTTGACGCATATTCCACGGTAGTTATTGGGGTCAAATTTGTCTCCACTTTTGTGGATTGGGGTGATCAGTCCTTGGTTCCAAATATTGGGGAATATGCCAGAGCTAAGGATGATGTTAAAGAGTTTTAGTATAGCCAATTGGAATTTGTTGTCTGTATATTTGATCATTTCATTGAGGATACCATCAACACCACAGGCCTTTTTGGGTTGGAGGGTTTTTATTTTGTCCTGTAACTCATTCAATGTAATTGGAGAATCCAGTGGGTTCTGGTAGTCTTTAATAGTTGATTCTAAGATCTGTATTTGATCATGTATATGTTTTTGCTCCTTATTCTTTGCTATAGAGCCAAAAAGATTGGAGAAGTGGTTTACCCATACATCTCCATTTTGGATAGATAATTCTTCGTGTTGTTGTTTGTTTAGTGTTTTCCAATTTTCCCAGAAGTGGTTAGAGTCTATGGATTCTTCAATTACATTGAGCTGATTTCTGACATGCTGTTCCTTCTTTTTCCGTAGTGTATTTCTGTATTGTTTTAGTGATTCACCATAGTGAAGGCGTAGACTCAGGTTTTCCGGGTCTCTATGTTTTTGGTTGGACAGGTTTCTCAATGTCTTTCTTAGATTTTTGCATTCTTCATCAAACTATTTGTCATTATTGTTAATTTTCTTCGGTTTTCTATTTGAGATTTTTAGATTTGATAGGGAAGCTGAGAGGTCAAATATACTGTTAAGATTTTCATATAGCATAGCATTTCTTAATGTTACTCAGTTCCTTTGGCTTTGATGCCTCATGATTGAGTATTGCTCTGTTTAAGTAGACTGTGATTTTGCTGTGGTCTGATAGGGGTGTCAGTGGGCTGACTGTGAACGCTCTGAGAGACTCTGGGTTGAGGTCAGTGATAAAGTAGTCTACAGTACTACTGCCAAGAGATGAGCTATAGGTGTACCTACCATAGGAGTCCCCTCGAAGCCTACCGTTGACTATGTACATACCCAGCGTGCGACAGAGCTGCAGGAGTTGTGACCCGTTTTTGTTGGTTATGTTGTCATAGTTGTGCCTAGGGGGGCATATGTGGGAGGGAATGCTGTCACCTCCAGGCAGGTGTTTGTCCCCCTGTGTGCTGAGGGTGTCAGGTTCTTGTCCTGTTCTGGCATTTAGGTCGCCACAGACTAGTACATGTCCCTGGGCCTGGAAATGATTGATTTCCCACTCCAGGATGGAGAAGCTGTCTTCATTAAAATATGGGGATTCTAGTGGGGCACACAGGAGGACATTTGTCTCTGTTAGGATAATTTCCTTTTGAATTTCTAGCCAAATGTAGAATGTTCCTGTTTTGATTAATTTAGTGGAGTGAGTTAGGTCTGCTCTATACCAAATTAGCATACCCCCTGAGTCCCTTCCCTGTTTCACACCTGGTAGTTTGGTGGATGGGACTACCAGCTCTCTGTAACCTAGAGGGCAACCAGTGGGTCCGTCTCCTCTATACCAGGTTTCTTGCAGGATGACAATGTCTGTATTACCGATTTCTTTGGTGAAGTCCGGGTTTCTGCTCTTTAGGCCAAAGGCAGATGACCTCAGGCCTTGGATATTCCAGGATGATTTAGTGAAGGCTTTTTGTTCCATAGAGTGTCCAATGTTGTTGGTCGTGGTTTGGCCTCAGGCCAGTAAGTGTGAGCAGAGCCTGCTGAGCATCTGGTGCATGCCATTGGCTTGGGCGAGTGTGAGAGTGGGGTTTGGGACTCTTTGCCCGCTCACTACCTGGGCGTATGTGTGGCTTCCATGTTGAGGCCCTCTTTGCGGGGGTGGGGTGCATGGGGTGGGCAGGAGTGGCATAGGTCTGATCTGAGGGGCCTAAATGGGGTGTGGGCATGGTTGACGTGGGGGGGTATTGATTGGTTGGGGTGGGGGTGTGGATGTGTCTGGGTGTAATTCCTCTTGGCGTGGGTCCTCTATGTGTAGGTCCAGGGGGGGTCCTGCAGGTCTGGGAGGGGGTCTCGCTGGTCTGGGTGGGGTGTCTATTGATCTGTTGCTCCTGTGTGAAGTGTTGGGGATACGTTTGAGAGCGATGTCCTTTAGAGTCCGGGCAAAGGTGGGCACTGCTGCCTTGTAGAGGTGGACCTGGTCATAGAGGCTGTTCATGTCCAGGGTGGAGTGGTGGACCAGGAAAACATTTGGTTTTGAGGCATAGTCACGGGAAATACTTGCGTTTACCCGCTGTATTGTGGCAAGGTGGAAGTCTTTTCGTTGTTGCAGGGTGGAGATAACCACTTGTGCGTTGGGGAAAGTAGAAGAAGCCTTTTCAATCACTCCCTTCAGTGCTGTGGCCACCGTTTCCTGCTGTGCTCTCAGGTCGTTTGTGCCTGTGTGTATTATTATGTGGCTGGGTGAGCCTAGTTGGTCCTCAGACAGAAGGTCGAGGGCGCGCTGGGTGTTTGGACACCAGAGTTTAGACACGCTGTGTTTGGGAAAATGTTTTTTTTCTTCTATATATTTCCCATTTGAGTCCATAAGTAATACAATCTGTGTCTTGTGTTTGTCCTCAGTGGGTGTGGGGGGGTTGTCAGAAGGGCTATCAGGGTGGCTGACAGGGGGGGTGCTCAGAGGGGGTGAGAGCCGCTGGGCTTGGGGTTCTTCATTTGTCTGTTCTGCTGTGATGTCGACTCTATGGTCAGGGTCTTGTGTACTGTTCTGCTGTGGTGTCGAGACTTTTGTCAGGTGCTAAGGTGGGCTGTTCTGCTGGCTTCTCTGTGGGGGTGGCCACCTCTCTAGTGGGTTGTTCTCTGTCACACGCCGTCCCCCTCAACCTCTCCTCCACCAGCAGTCTGATCCTCTCCTCTTATGCTCTGTTCTGCTCCTCTTTCTCCTGTTGTAGTTGTCTCACCACTGTCCAGAGTGCAGCTATGTCTCTCTCCACCTCCAGCATTCTGGGTCTGGTTAAGGGGGTGTTGTTGTGCTGGACTGTTGTCTGGGTCTGTGCTGACTGAAGTGTAATCATCTGCTGTTCCAGCTCCACCTGCCTTACCTCCAGCTGGGTGAATTTGTCCTTCATTTCAATGAGGGAGTGGTAATCTGTGCTGGGAGGTTGACTCTCCGCTGGGGGTTGCTCGTCTGTGGGGTTACATAATGAAGAGGTCTGGTCTGACCCGCTCGGGGTGGGGGTATCTTTATCAAGGGAGAGCTTCTCCTGCTGGGCTAATTCTTTGATTTAGGTGAAAGTCCAGCTGAAACTGTTTGGGGTTACCCTGTACCATTACTGTTCCGGACTTATAGATATTTATATTACCTGACTCAGAGTCCTCGTTATCAAGTATTCTGAGTTTCCACCCCTCGTCTCTTAACAAAGGGGTAGTGTGCTAATATAGCACTGTGCCATGCCAGGGGATGGTTTGTGTGGAAGATAAGGTTGCTGATGTTCCCATTTTTGTAATAGTCAGCAAAAAGTGTCTCTTGATTTTCCATAAGGAGCTTCATTTTGTAATCTTTTCTTGATTTATCATTCTTTACATGCACAGGGTACTGTATTTTAATTACCTCTGAACAGCGGGAGGGAGCTTCTAAGGCCTCTCCATTTGGTTGGGGTAGACTGTGTGACTCTCCTGCCATTGTTGGGCTAATGGGCTTTGACACCTCTCACTTGACACGTCAGTGCTAGTTGAAGCTGTATCAAGCTTGGCAGAATTATGTTAGAATTCAGTCCTTATAAAGTAATGTTGTGGTTGTTCAGGTTTCTGTTGTATTCCAGAGAATTTGCTGTATAGAGTAAAAATCCTTGGTATAGTTGTGAACCTTCCAGGTGATTCCGTAATTCCGTCCAAAATCAGGTTGTAGGTTTTAAGTTTTGATTTGAAGTAGGGGTTATGTTGTAGAGGGTAGAATCCAGTATGTGTTTCTGACAAAAAAATCCAAGTTTATCTAACTCTTAATCTATCTTTTTTTAAGAAAATGCTGAAAAATGCAGGAGCTCATCTGATCATGACCTCTGCTCTGCTCTCTCTCTATATATATGTCTCTGTCTCTCTCTCTCTCTCTCTCTGTCTCTCTGTCTCTCTCTCTCTCTCTCTGTCTGTCTGTCTGTCTGTCTGTCTGTCTGTCTGTCTGTCTGTCTGTCTGTCTGTCTGTCTGTCTGTCTGTCTGTCTGTCTGTCTGTCTGTCTGTCTGTCTGTCTGTCTGTCTGTCTGTCTGTCTGTCTGTCTGTCTGTCTGTCTGTCTGTCTGTCTGTCCGTCCGTCCGTCCGTCCGTCCGTCCGTCCGTCCGTCCGTCCGTCCGTCCCACTCTCTGTCTCTGTATATATGTCTGTATATCTCTCTCTCTGAGCTGATGTAATAAGCCACTCAGGTTCTCTCTCTGTGGGTAATGACATAGTGATCCTCTCAGACATACAGAACACTCTGGCCAGGCCCCATGCACCACTCACTCTGCATTTCGACTCTAAACGAGCATGCCAAGGGCCAGTCACAACCCAGACACTGAAAAGACTATGGAACGCAGTGCAACTGGAGTCTGTGAAAGCCACCTTCCCTCCATTTTGGATTAAGAGCAAGAAGAAGAGATGGTCACTAGCAATGTTCCCTCTAAGCTGCACAAGGGCGCACAGATCCCCGGGACTGCCACGCAGAAGAAATATCAGCCCGCGCAGAGGAGCACGAGGAGAGGAGCACTCAACTTCCTAGTTTTCCCCTTTAGTTAACACTTCCCTCTACTGTGCGAATTGGGATCGAATCAACGCAATATCAGCCACTTTCAATACAACATCCTGAAACAAAACGCAAGTGTTCTGTAACCTTATCCCATTTCACTGTGTGTCGCTTCACCTGTCAGACACACACACACACACAATAATGCAGAGTGCTTTCCACCTGACAGAGATGCCTATTCCGTTCAATTATAACATCAATTTACATGTTGACATAGCTGAAAAGAAGACAATTAGAAGACAATTAATGTCATTCTACATTCCGTCCCTGTTTGATTCAGCCCTGTTCTCATCGGCCTGAAGTCTACCGTATCAAATATTAAGCAGCACATTAGGACTGCAACAGCTCCCTCCATGCTTTCTGCCTAGTGTGACCACTAAACTGAGTCTGAGGGTTGTGAACACATTCTATTTACCAGGCTAAACGCTTAGACATTGTGCTGTCTAGACTTGTCTACCCTGACAATACAAAGCAAGTCTGTAAATACACATACACGCAGTATTATCCCCCTCCCCCACACACATCCGCTCACACACTCACAAGTACACACTTACATAGACATGCTGTGTCCTGGTGACAGCAATGGTTGTGACATTTCATATTCAGTTCATGTGATTAGACAGTACCCTATTGATTGTGACCTTCCAATTCTTCTGACCTCTACTGTCCTCCTTAGGTAACATCAGGAACACAGAGAAGCTGACCTCTGACCTCTTCCCTGTCCTCTGTAGGTAACATCAAGAACACAGAGAAGCTTACCTCTGACCTCTCCTGTCCTGTCCTCCTTAAGTAACATTAGGAACACAGAGAAGCTGACCTCTGACCTCTCCTGTCCTCCTTAGGTAACATCAGGAACACTGAGAAGCTGACCTCTGACCTCTTCCCTGTCCTCCGTAGGTAACATCAGGAACGCTGACCTCTGACCTCTTCCCTGTCCTCCGTAGGTAACATCAGGAACACAGAGAAGCTGACCTCTGACCTCTTCCCTGTCCTACGTAGGTAACATCAGGAACACAGAGAAGCTGACCTCTGACCTCTTCCCTGTCCTCCGTAGGTAACATCAGGAACACAGAGAAGCTGACCTCTGACCTCTTCCCTGTCCTACGTAGGTAACATCAGGAACACAGAGAAGCTGACCTCTTCCCTGTCCTCCGTAGGTAACATCAGGAACACAGAGAAGCTGACCTCTGACCTCTCCTGTCCTCTGTAGGTAACATCAGGAACACAGAGAAGCTGACCTCTGACCTCTCCTGTCCTCCTTAGGTAACATCAGGAACACAGAGAAGCTGACCTCTGACCTCTTCCCTGTCCTCTGTAGGTAACATCAAGAACACAGAGAAGCTTACCTCTGTCCTCTCCTGTCCTCCTTAAGTAACATTAGGAACACAGAGAAGCTGACCTCTGACCTCTCCTGTCCTCCTTAGGTAACATCAGGAACACTGAGAAGCTGACCTCTGACCTCTTCCCTGTCCTCCGTAGGTAACATCAGGAACACAGAGAAGCTGACCTCTGACCTCTTCCCTGTCCTCCGTAGGTAACATCAGGAACACAGAGAAGCTGACCTCTGATCTCTTCCCTGTCCTACGTAGGTAACATCAGGAACACAGAGAAGCTGACCTCTGACCTCTTCCCTGTCCTCCGTAGGTAACATCAGGAACACAGAGAAGCTGACCTCTTCCCTGTCCTACGTAGGTAACATCAGGAACACAGAGAAGCTGACCTCTGACCTCTCCTGTCCTCTGTAGGTAACATCAGGAACACAGAGAAGCTGACCTCTGACCTCTCCTGTCCTCCTTAGGTAACATCAGGAACACCGAGAAACTGACCTCTGACCTCTTCCCTGCCCTCCGTAGGTAACATCAGGAACACAGAGAAGCTGACCTCTGACCTCTTCCCTGTCCTCCATAGGTAACATCAGGAACACAGAGAAGCTGACCTCTGATCTCTCCTGTCCTCTGTAGGTAACATCAGGAACACAGAGAAGCTGACCTCTGACCTCTCCTGTCCTCCTTAGGTAACATCAGGAACACAGAGAAGCTGACCCCTGACCTCTCCTGACCTCCTTAGGTAACATCAGGAACACAGAGAAGCTGACCTCTGACCTCTTCCCTGTCCTCCGTAGGTAACATCAGGAACACAGAGAAGCTGAGCTTTGATAAGCAGCAACAGTATGAGGTCCTGGTCACAGCCTTCGACTGTGGACAGAAGAGATCCACAGAGAGCGTGGCAGTACATATCGACGTTAAACCTGTCTGCAAACCTGGCTGGCAAGGTGATTAGTATTAGGAGGGCTGAGCCGTGGGTGGCGTACCTAGGGGTCTGTCTCACTGTCTTTCTGTGTCTCGCCTAATGCCTTTGATTCAGTTCTCTTCAAATCTGTCAGTGATCAGTGTCTCTGTCTTTTGAAGTATATTTATGTGGGTGGGTGTGCATGTGTGTAACTCTCTTTCACTCTCTCTCTCTCTCTCTGTCTGTCTCTCTTTCTCACTCTCTCTCTCTCTACCTCTCCCTCTTTCTGTCTGTCTCTCTTTCTCTCTCTCTACCTCTCTCTCTCTTTCTCTCTCTCTACCTCTCTCTCTCTTTCTCTCTCCCTCTGTGTCTCTCTCTCTCTGTGTCTTTCTCACTCCTTTGGGAAAGGAGACAGCAATATCACAAGACAGGATTATCACAAGACAGCAATATCACAAGACAGGATTATCACAAGACAGCAATATCACAAGACAGGAATATCCCAAGACAGCAATATCACAAAACAGGATTATCACAAGACAGCAATATCACAAGACAGGATTATCACAAGACAGCAATATCACAAGACAGGAATATCACAAGAGAGCAATATCACAAAACAGGATTATCACAAGACAGCAATATCACAAGACAGCAATATCACAACAGGAATATCACAACAGCAATATCACAAGACAGGATATCACAAGACAGGATATCACACAACAGGAATATCACAAGACAGGATATCACAAGGCAGGATTATCACAAGACAGCAATATCACAAGACAGGATTATCACAAGACAGGAATATCACAAGACAGGATTATCACAAGACATGATTATCACAAGACAGGAATATCACAAGACAGCAATATCACAGACAGGATTATCACAAGACAGCAATATCACAAGACAGCAATATCACAAGACAGGAATTTCACAAGACATGAATATCACAACAGGAATATCACAACAGCAATATCACAAGACAGGATATCACAAGACAGGATATCACACAACAGGAATATCACAACAGCAATATCACAAGACAGGAATATCACAAGACAGGAATATCACAAGACAGGAATATCACAAGACAGGAATATAACAACAGGAATATCACAAAACAGGAATATCACAACAGGAATATCACAACAGGAATATCACAAGACAGGAATATCACAAGACAGGAATATCACAAGTCAGGCTACAGAAATACAGCAACAAGTGTTCACAGCATTCATTGGGACGCCACTCACAAGTATAAACAGGAATCCGAACATCTAAGAACACACACACACACACACACACACACACACACACACACACACACACACACACACACACACACACACACACACACACACACACACACACACACACACACACACACACACACACACACACACAGAGGGAGAGCACACACACACAGAGAGCACACAGAGCACAGAGGGAGGCCAGGGATTATGTTGTGCAGGGTGACATTAGCCGCTCTCCCACGGCTCACAGTTAATCCTCTCTTTGAAAACTATTTGCATTTTGTATTTCACAAATGAGGATTTTAAACATTTCAGTATAGGAAGAAGCTTCGCCCCCTCACTCCCCTCTGTGAGTGGACACTGATTCCTCTAGGCAGTATAGGAAGAAGCTTCGCCCCCTCACTCCCCTCTGTGAGTGGACACTGATTCCTCTAGGCAGTATAGGAAGAAGCTTCGCCCCCTCACTCCCCTCTGTGAGTGGACACTGATTCCTCTAGGCAGTATAGGAAGAAGCTTCGCCCCCTCACTCCCCTCTGTGAGTGGACACTGATTCCTCTAGGCAGTATAGGAAGAAGCTTCGCCCCCTCACTCCCCTCTGTGAGTGGACACTGATTCCTCTAGGCAGTATAGGAAGAAGCTTCGCCCCCTCACTCCCCTCTGTGAGTGGACACTGATTCCTCTAGGCAGTATAGGAAGAAGCTTCACCCACTCACTCCCCTCTGTGAGTGGACACTGATTCCTCTAGGCAGTGTCAAGAGGGAGATGGTGGTGTAAGAGACAAGGGGGGTGGAGAATGTCATGGTCAGGAATTATCAAAGGACATGTCGTATCACCAGTCTCCTGCAAAAAAGGTGCTATCTAGAACCAAAAATGGTTCTTTGGATGTCCCCGAAAGATAACCCTTTGAAGAACCCTTTTTGGTTCCAGGTAGAACTCTTTTGGGTTCCATGTAGAGGGGTGATACTTGATACTAAAAAGGGTTCAACCTGGAACTAAAAATGGTTCTCATATGGGGACAGCCGAAACAGCCACACACACACCTTTTGGAACCATTTTTTCTAAGAGTGTACTACAACAACTATGTGATGTTACTGTAGTCCCCTTGTCCATTTGTAAGGGTTATACATCTCTCCAAGGTCCGTGTTCAATCTGTGAGAGAGCCCTGGCATAACAGTAACACAACAATAATATGCCCTTAAGAGAGAGTGATTGAGAGTGATTGAGAGAGAGAAAAAGCTGGAGAGAATGAAATAAAGATTGTGGTGAAGAGGGAGGAGGAGGAAGTACTGCCAGCCTAAAGCACAAGCTGAACTTTTTAAACATCCCCCCGTTTCCACGTGCTCTCTCCCTCTCGTTCTTGCTGTCCTGGTAGATCTCTCTGAGTTGGAGCAGTCGGGAAACACACACACACACACACTCTCCAGACAACACAACCACTTCTTCTGTTTTCACTCCTCTCCTAGTCCATCTCTCCATCCCTCAATCCCACCACCCCTCCATCCCCCCAAGTCTTTCCCTCTCCAGTCAGTCACAGAAACAGTCATGCTTAACGTGGGTCACTAACATCTAGTTATCATCCATAAATAGGCCATGTGACCCTGCGTGGGTGTGAGTACGGCTGTATTTGTGTGTGAGAGAGAAGAGAACGTCCTCTGCAGGTGATTGTGTGAGATAGAGTACAAGCTATTTTTCTGTGTCTACGCACATCTGAACTTTCACATCATTACCATGCCCCTGTCTGTCTGTCCGTCCAAAAACACATCTGAACTTTCACATCATTACCATGCCCCTGTCTGTCCGTCCGTCCAAAAACACATCTGAACTTTCACATCATTACCATGCCCCTGTCTGTCTGTCTGTCTGTCTGTCCGTCCAAAAACACATCTGAACTTTCACATCATTACCATGCCCCTGTCTGTCCGTCCGTACAAAAACACATCTGAACTTTCACATCATTACCATGCCCCTGTCCGTCTGTCTGTCCGTCCAAAAACACATCTGAACTTTCACATCATTACCATGCCCCTGTCTGTCCGTCCGTCCAAAAACACATCTGAACTTTCATATCATTACCATGCCCCTGTCTGTCTGTCTGTCTGTCCAAAAACACATCTGAACTTTCACATCATTACCATTACCTTGGTTTATCCTCATCCTTTGTTCTAGTGGCTGTTTGTTCTAAGCTTGACTGCACACTTCCCCATCAGCCATGGTGATTCTGCCCTCTTCACCCCAGAATTAAAGCTGACCATACGGGTGCTGAATGATAAATCAAGGCGATGGGTGTTCACACCCATCGTTTTTTTTAAACCTTTATTTAGTCAGTTAAGAACAAATTCTTATTTTCAATGGCGGCCTAGGAACAGTGGGTTAACTGCCTGTTCGGGGGTAGAACGACAGATTTTGTACCTTGTCAGCTCGGGGATTTGAACTTGCAACCTTTCGGTTACTAGTCCAATGCTCTAACCACTAGGCTACCCTGCCGCCCCCTCTGCAAAGGATGTATTCAGCAATGATAATAACATGGAAGAGAAGATATTTATGTTGGTTGATTGCTTTTCATTGTAGGATTTAAAATGTTTGCTTTGCGTGTATTTCAGTGTATCTTTTGACTGTAAGGAACTGGGTGGAAATAATGTAGAAATCAAAGTTAAGTCTAGACCAAGCATCTTAGCTCAGAAGGAAGTCTGAGAGGTATTTTCCTGAGAATGGGAAAACTATTGTCTGGCAAGCTGTTTCAGAAACCTCTTAAAGCCAATCAGATTGGCAGGCTGGCCTTGGGCACTGGACCTGATAAGAGGAGGAAGATAATGAATAATAAAAGACTTGGCTCTTCCTCTTCTTATCCCGTCCTCCTCCTTCCTTCCTCTCTTCTGAAACTGCGGTGTGAAGTGTCTGGCTCTTTTCCTCTCTTTTTCTTTCTCTTTCTTTCTCTTTCTCTGCCTTTTCCCTCCTCTCAATTCAATTCAAGGGCTTTATTGGCATGGGAAACATGTGTTAACATTGCCAAAGCAAGTGAGGTAGACAACATACAAAGTGAATATATGAAGTGAAAAACAACAAAAATTAACAGTAAACATTACACATACAGAAGTTTCAAAACAGTAAAGACATTACAAATGTCATATTATATATATACAGTGTTTTTACAATGTACAAATGGTTAAAGGACACAAGATAAAATAAATAAGCATAAATATGGGTTGTATTTACAATGGTGTTTGTTCTTCACTGGTTGCCCTTTTCTCGTGGCAACAGGTCACAAATCTTGCTGCTGTGATGGCACACTGTGGTATTTCACCCAGTAGATATGGTTTTTCAAAATTTGATTTGTTTTCAAATTCTTTGTGGATCTGTGTAATCTGAGGGAAATATGTCTCTCTAATATGGTCATACATTGGGCAGGAGGTTAGGAAGTGCAGCTCAGTTTCCACCTCATTTTGTGGGCAGTGAGCACATAGCCTGTCTTCTCTTGAGAGCCATGTCTGCCTACGGCGGCCTTTCTCAATAGCAAGGCTATGCTCACTGAGTCTGTACATAGTCAAAGCTTTCCTTAATTTTGGGTCAGTCACAGTGGTCAGGTATTCTGCCGCTGTGTACTCTCTGTGTAGGGCCAAATAGCATTCTAGTTTGCTCTGTTTTTTTGTTAATTCTTTCCAATGTGTTAAGTAATTATCTTTTTGTTTTCTCATGATTTGGTTGGGTCTAATTGTGCTGTTGTCCTGGGGCTCTGTAGGGTGTGTTTGTGTTTGTGAACAGAGCTCCAGGACCAGCTTGCTTAGGGGACTCTTCTCCAGGTTCATCTCTCTGTAGGTGATGGCTTTGTTATGGAAGGTTTGTGAATCGCTTCCTTTTAGGTGGTTGTAGAATTGAACGGCTCTTTTCTGGATTTTGATCATTAGTGGGTATCGGCCTAATTCTGCTCTGCATGCATTATTTGGTGTTCTACGTTGTACACAGAGGATATTTTTGCAGAATTCTGCGTGCAGAGTCTCAATTTGGTGTTTGTCTGGTTGGTGAGCGGACCCCAGACCTCACAACCATAAAGGGCAATGGGCTCTATGACTGATTCAAGTATTTTTAGCCAAATCCTAATTGGTATGTTGAAATGTATGTTTCTTTTGATGGCATAGAATGCCCTTCTTGCCTTGTCTCTCAGATCGTTCACAGCTTTGTGGAAGTTACCTGTGGCGCTGATGTTTAGGCCAAGGTATGTATAGTTTTTTGTGTGCTCTAGGGAAACAGTGTCTAGATTGAATTTGTATTTGTGGTCCTGGTGACTGGACCTTTTTTGGAACACCATTATTTTGGTCTTACTGAGATTTACTGTCAGGGCCCAGGTCTGACAGAATCTGTGCATAAGATCTAGGTGCTGCTGTTGGCCCTCCTTGGTTGGTGACAGAAGCACCAGATCATCAGCAAACAGCAGACATTTGACTTCGGATTCTAGCAGGGGGAGGCCGGGTGCTGCAGACTTTTCTAGTGCCCGCGCCAATTCGTTGATATATATGTTGAAGAGGGTGGGGCTTAAGCTGCATCCCTGTCTAACCCCACGACCCTGTGTGAAGAAATGTGTGTTTTTTGCCAATTTTAACCGCACACTTATTAGGGTGTCTCTCTCACTGTCTCTGTCTCGCTCTTTCTCACACTCTTTCCCTCCTCTCTCTCACTGTCTCTGTCTCGTTCTTTCTCACACTCTTTCCCTCCTCTCTCTCACTGTCTCTGTCTCGCTCTTTCTCACACTCTTTCCCTCCTCTCTCTCACTGCCTCTGTCTCACTCTTTCTCACACTCTTTCCCTCCTCTCTTTCACTGTCTCTGTCTCACTCTTTCTCACACTCTTTCCCTCCTCTCTCTCACTGTCTCTGTCTCGCAGCAAGAGTGAAGGATGCTTTCTTGCGAATAGGAAGCCGTTTCTAGATTTAATTTTGAATTGGAGATGCTTAATGTCAGTCTGGAAGGAGAGTTTACAATCTAAGCAGACACATAGGTATTTGTAGTTGTCCACATATTCTAAGTCAGAACCGTCCAGAGTAGTGATGCTGGAATGGCAGGCAGGTGCGGGCAGCGATCGGTTGAAGAGCATGCATTTAGTTTTACTTGCATTTAAGAGCAGTTGGAGCAGTTGGAGGCCGCGACATCATTGTTGATACAGAGAAAAGAGTCAGCCCGAGAAATTAACCCTGTGGCACCCCCATAGAGACTGCCAGAGGTCCGGTCAACAGGCCCTCTGATTTGACACACTGAACTCTGTCTGTGAAGTAGTTGGTGAACCAAGCGAGTCAGTCATTTGAGAAACCAAGGCTGTTGGGTCTGCCGATATGAATGGGGTGATTGACAGAGTTGAAAGCCTTGGCCTGGTCGATGAATGCAGCTGCACAGTATTGTCTCTTATCGATGGCGGTTATAATCTCGTTTAGGACCTTGAGCGTGGCTGAGGTGCACCCATGACCAACTCAGAAACTGGATTGCGTAGCGGAGAAGGTACGGTGGGATTCGAAATGGTCAGTGATCTGTTTGTTAACTTGGCTTTCGAAGACCTTAGAAAGGCAGGGTAGGATAGATATAGGTCTGTAACAGTGGACAGCAGTGAGGTGATCTTATTCTCCATGGAATTTACAATGTCCCAGAACATTTTGGAGTTTGTGCCACAGCATGCAAATTTCTGTTTGAAAAAGCTAGCCTTTGCTTTCCTAACTGCATGTGTTTATTGGTTCCAAACTTCCCTGAAAGTTGCATATCGTGGGGGCTATTCGATACTAATGCAGAACGCCACAATATGTTTTTGTGCTGGTTAAGGGCAGTCAGGTCTGGAGTGAACCAAGGGATATATCTGTTCCTGGTTCTAACTTTTTTGATTGGGGCATGTTTATTTAAGATGTTGAGGAAAGCACTTTTAAAGAATAACCAGGCATCCTCTACTGTTGGAATGAGGTCAATATCCTTCCAGGATACTCGGGCCAGGTAGATTAGAAAGGCCTACTCGCTGAAGTTATTTAGGGAGTTTTTAACAGTGATGAGGGGTGGTCGTTTGATCGCAGACCCATTACGGACGCAGGCAATGAGGCAGTGATCGCTGAGATCCTGGTTGAAGTCAGCAGAGGTGTATTTGGAGGGCAGGTTGGTTGGGATGATATCTATGAGGGTGCCCATGTTTATGTATTTGGGGTTGTACCTGGTAGGTTCATTGATAATTTATGTAAGATTGAGGGCATCTAGTTTAGATTGTAGGACAGCTGGGGTGTTAAGCATGTTCCAGTTTAGGTCACCTAGCAGCACGAGCACTGAAGATAGATGGGGGGCAATCAGTTCACATATGTTGTCCAGGGCACAGCTGGGGGCAGAAGGTGGTCTATAGCAGGCAGCAACGGTGAGAGACTTGTTTCTGGAAAGGTGCATTTTTAGAAGTAGAAGCTCAAATTGTTTGGGCACAGACCTGGATAGTATGACAGGACTCTGCAGGCTATCTATGCAGTATATTGCAACTCTGCCCCCTTTGGCAGTTCTATCTTGTCGGAAAATTTTATAGTTAGGGATGGAAATGTCAGTGTTTTTGGTGGCCTTCCTAATCCAAGATTCAGACACGGCTAGGACATCCGGGTTTTCAGTGTGCTAAAGCAGTGAATAAAACAAACTAGAGAGGAGAGGAGAGAGGAGGCTTCTAATGTTAACATGCATGAAACCAAGGCTTTTACAGTTATAGAAGTCAACAAATGAGTGCGCCTGGGGAATGGGAGTGGAACTAGGCACTGCAGGGCCTGGATTAACCTCTACATCACCAGAGGAACAGAGGAGAAGTAGGATAAGGGTACGGCTAAATGCTATAAGAACTAGTCGTCTAGTGCGTTCGGAACAGAGTGAAAGGAGCAAGTTTCTGGGCACGGAATAATATATTCAAGGCATAATGTACAGACGAGGGTATAGTAGGATTTGAATACAGTGGACGTAAACCTAGGCATTGAGTGATGATGAGAGAGGTATTGTCTCTAGAGACATCATTTAGACCAGGTGAGGTCACCGCATTATTGGGAGGTGGAACTAAAGGGTTAGCTAAGGCGTATTGAGCAGGTCTAGAGGCTCTACAGTGAAATAAGACAATAAACACTAACCAAAACAGCAATGGACAAGGTATATTGGCATTAGGGAGAGGCATGCGTAGCCGAGTGATCATGGAGTCTAGTGAGTAGCTAGGCGGGCTGGAGATTAGCCCTCTAGCCTGTCTTAGAGATGGACTGATTGAGAAATGATGGATGAGAGAGGGGAACAGTGGTATAGGTTCACCTCTTTCTGTCAAGGTGAAGAAGGGCTTTTGAAAAACAGGTAGGTGATGTAAAGAAGTGTAGATAAGATCCACAGGGGCACACATACACACCAGCAATCACATGCACACACTCTCACACACACATACACACCAGCAATCACATGCACACACTCTCACACACACATACACACCAGCAATCACATGCACACACACACACATACACACCAGAAATCACATGCACACACTCACACATACACACACCAGCAATCACATGCACACACTCTCACACACACATACACACCAGCAATCACATGCACACACACACACATACACACCAGCAATCACATGCACACACTCTCACACACACATACACACCAGCAATCACATGCATACTCTCACACACACATACACACCAGCAATCACATGCACACACTTACACACACATACACACCAGCAATCACATGCACACACTCACACACACACATACACACCAGCAATCACATGCATACACACACACACATACACACCAGCAATCACATCGACATACTCACACATACACACCAGCAATCACATGCTCACACTCACATACACATACACACCAGCAACCACATGCACACACACATACACACTTTCTATTTGACACTCACACACATACACTCTTTCTCTTTGACACAAACACACATACACACTTTCTCTTTGACACACACACACACCTCTGAGAGTCATTACATTCCCAGAATTTCACCGCCGGTGTAGATTGGAGTTTGTTCCGAGTTGAGATTGGAGTTTCTGGTGAAGTGGTGCTCCAAGGTTAGACTGATAGTGGATAATTACCAATGTTGGGGACTAGTGAACTACATTTAGTTCAACAAGTAATTTAACTATATTTTGAAGCATCTTGGTGGTAGTTGAACTAAAATCAAGTAGTGTTTTTAGTTTTGAATGACTTGTCGGCCATGTAGAGGTGTCGATAACTATTGGAAGTACTTTTTTTAGCAAAAAATAAGATACTAGTGAAGTAGGGAAAAACGTCCTTTTCTTTTTCAGTATCAGACCTGCCTAATTCACACTTGAAACATAGTTTTTGTGTTTAATAGATTCAATTACACATTCTGTTAGCATACTATATGACCCCAACGTGACCTGTGCTTGTAATTTGCAAAGGTTCTGTAGCAAGACACTATTTTGTCATAGTACAGCTTTTTACTTTTAAGACAATAAGATCTAAGCATATCAGAACCTGGATAATACCTTTATAATGTTAAAATCTTATGGCTCAAGTGATATCAACAAAGAAAGTCCAGGATGTAAAGAATTGATTCTGTGAATCAGGTGTTCATGTTTTACTGAAGAGAAGCTCATTGTCTCTGAAGGTTTCACTCAGTGTTTTGAGGGCTAAAACATTGTCTCTATTTACTTCTGTATTTTACTTGGTTTGGATTCCTGGGCCCAACTCTCCTGTAGCAACACGTTTCCCATTGACAGCTTTTTGTCATGCAGCCAATTCTAAGAGCAATTCTTCCACTAAAGAACAAAAAGAGGACACATTTTAAAAGAACATCACCAGTGACAGGAAAGCTTCAACATGGAGGCTTAAAGGGAGAGCGAGAGCAAGGGAGGCAGAGAGGTATGAAGTATGAGATGGAGAGAGAGAAAACAAGGGAGGCAGAGAGGTATGAAGTATGAGATGGAGAGAAGGAAAGTGCTATCTAAAATAGAAATATGGATGGGAGCTGAGTGGATGTGGATGGGAGCTGAGTGGATGAAGGTAAAAAGGAGCGGATAAGAGAGGAGAGAAAAGAGATAGAGAGGACAGGGTAACGAGGGAGAGAGGACAGGGTAACGAGGGAGAGAGGACACGTTAACGAGGGAGAGAGGACAGGGTAACGAGGGAGAGAGGACAGGGTAACGAGGGAGAGAAGACAGGGTAACGAGGGAGAGAGAGAGGACAGGGTAACGAGGGAGAGAGGACAGGGTAAAGAGGGAGAGAGGACAGGGTAACGAGGGAGAGAGGACAGGGTAAAGAGGGAGAGAGGACAGGGTAAAGAGGGAGAGAGGACAGGGTAACGAGGGAGAGAGGACAGGGTAACGAGGGAGAGAGGACAGGGTAATGAGGGAGAGAGGACAGGGTCAAGAGGGAGAGAGGACAGGGTAAAGAGGGAGAGAGGACAGGGTAAAGAGGGAGAGAGGACAGGGTAAGAGGGAGAGAGGACAGAGTAAAGAGGGAGAGAGGACAGAGTAAAGAGGGAGAGAGGACAGAGTAAAGAGATAGAGAGGACAGGGTAAAGAGGAAGAGAGGACAGGGTAAATCGAGAGAGAGGACAGAGTAAAGAGGGAGAGAGGACAGGGTAAAGAGGGAGAGAGGACAGGGTAAATCGAGAGAGAGGACAGGGTAAAGAGATAGAGAGGACAGAGTAAAGAGATAGAGAGGACAGAGTAAAGAGATAGAGAGGACAGAGTAAAGAGGGAGAGAGGACAGGGTAAAGAGGAAGAGAGGACAGAGTAAAGAGGGAGAGAGGACAGAGTAAAGAGATAGAGAGGACAGGGTAAATCGAGAGAGAGGACAAGGTAAAGAGGAAGAGAGGAACAGGGTGAATCGAGAGAGAGGACAGAGTAAAGAGATAGAGAGGACAGGGTAAAGAGGGAGAGAGGACAGGGTAAAGAGGGAGAGAGGACAGAGTAAAGAGGGAGAGAGGACAGGGTAACGAGGGAGAGAGGACAGAGTAAAAAGATAGAGAGGACAGAGTAAAGAGATAGAGAGGACAGGGTAAAGAGATAGAGAGGGCAGAGTAAAGAGATAGAGAGGACAGGGTAACGAGGGAGAGAGGACAGAGTAAAGAGGGAGAGAGGACAGGGTAAAGAGGGAGAGAGGACAGAGTAAAGAGGGAGAGAGGACAGGGTAAAGAGTGAGAGAGGACAGGGTAACGAGGGAGAGAGGACAGAGTAAAGAGATAGAGAGGACAGGGTAACGAGGGAGAGAGGACAGGGTAAAGAGGGAGAGAGGACAGAGTAAAGAGGGAGAGAGGACAGAGTAAAGAGATAGAGAGGACAGGGTAACGAGGGAGAGAGAGAGGACAGAGTAAAGAGGGAGAGAGGACAGGGTAACGAGGGAGAGAGGACAGGGTAAAGAGGGAGAGAGGACAGAGTAAAGAGGGAGAGAGGACAGGGTAAAGAGGGAGAGAGGACAGAGTAAAGAGATAGAGAGGACAGGGTAAAGAGATAGAGAGGACAGAGTAAAGAGATAGAGAGGACAGGGTAACGAGGGAGAGAGGACAGGGTAAAGAGGGAGAGAGGACAGGGTAAATAGGGAGAGAGGACAGAGTAAGAGGGAGAGAGGACAGGGTAACGAGGGAGAGAGGACAGGGTAAAGAGGGAGAGAGGACAGAGTAAAGTGGGATAGAGGACAGGGTAAAGAGGGAGTGAGGACAGGGTAACGAGGGAGAGAGGACAGGGTAACGAGGGAGAGAGGACAGGGTAAAGAGGGAGAGAGGACAGAGTAAAGAGATAGAGAGGACAGGGTAACGAGGGAGAGAGAGAGGACAGAGTAAAGAGGGAGAGAGGACAGGGTAACAAGGGAGAGAGGACAGGGTAAAGAGGGAGAGAGGACAGAGTAAAGAGGGAGAGAGGACAGGGTAAAGAGTGAGAGAGGACAGAGTAAAGAGATAGAGAGGACAGAGTAAAGAGATAGAGAGGACAGAGTAAAGAGATAGAGAGGACCGGGTAACGAGGAGAGAGGACAGGGTAAAGAGGGAGAGAGGACAGGGTAAAGAGGGAGAGAGGACAGAGTAAAGAGGGAGAGAGGACAGGGTAAAGAGTGAGAGAGGACAGAGTAAAGAGATAGAGAGGACAGGGTAACGAGGGAGAGAGGACAGGGTAAAGAGTGAGAGAGGACAGAGTAAAGAGATAGAGAGGACAGAGGTATAAGAGATAGAGAGGAACAGTGTATAACGAGGGAGAGAGGACAGGGTAAAGAGGCGAGAGAGGACAGAGTAAAGAGGGAGAGAGGACAGGGTAAGAGGGGATGAGGACAGGGTAACGAGGGAGAGAGGACAGGGTAACGAGGGAGAGAGGACAGTGGTAAAGAGGAAGAGACAGGTAACGAGGAGAGAGACAGGTAACGAGGAGAGAACAGGTAATGAGGGAAGAGGACAGGTTAAAGAGGAGAGAGGACAGGTAAAAGAGGGAGAGAGACAGCAGGTAAGAAGAGGAAAGACAGGGTAAAGGATTAGAGACGAGTAAAGAGGGAGAGAACAGAGTAAAGAGATAGAGAGATGACAGGGGTTAAAGAGGAAGAGAGGACAGCGGTAAATCGGAGAGAGAGTACAGAGTATAGAGGAGACGAGGGACAGGGTAAGAGGGGAGGAGAGGACAGGGTAAATCCGAGAGAGAGGACAGAGTAAAGAGGGAGAGAGGACAAGGGTAAAGAGATAGAGAGGACAGAGTAAAGAGGGTAAGAGAGTGAGAGAGGGACAGGGTAAAGAGGAAGGAGTGGACGAGGTAAAGAGGGAGAGAGGACAGAGTAAAGAGATAGAGAGGACAGGGTAAATCGAGAGAGAGGACAGAGTAAAGAGATTAGAAGAGAGAGACACCCGGAAAGGTAAGAGATAGAGAGGACAGGGTAAAGAGGTAGGAGAGGACAGGGTAACGAGGGAGAGAGGACAGGGTAACGAGGGAGAAGAGGACAGAGTAAAAGATAGAGAGGACAGAGTAAAGAGATAGAGAGGACAGGGTAACGAGATCGAGAGGGCAGAGTAAAGAGATAGATGATGGAAGCAGAGGTAACGAGGGAGAGAGGACAGAGTAAAACAAGAGGGAGAGAGGACCAGGGTAAAAGAGGGAGGAGAGGACAGAGTGTAAAGAGGGAGAAGGATTACAGGGTAGAAGATGTGAGTAGAGGACAGTGGGTAAAGAGGAAGAGGAGAGGACAGAGTAAAGAAGGGAGAGAGGACAGACTAAGAGATAGAGAGGACAGGGTAACGAGGGAGAGAGAGAGGACAGAGTAAGAGGGAGAGAGGACAGGGTAACGAGGGAGAGAGGACAGAGTAAAGAGGGAGAGAGACAGGTAAAGAGGGAGTGAGGACAGGGTAACGAGGGAGAGAGGACAGGGTACGAGGGAGAGAGGACAGGGTAAAGAGGGAGAGAGGACAGGGTAAGAGGGAGAGGACCGAGAAAGAGGGGAGTGAGGACAGGGTAACGAGGGAGAGAGGACAGGGGTAACGAGGGAGAGAGGGCAGGGTAAAGAGGGAGAGAGGACAGGGTAAAGAGGGAGAGAGGACAGATTAAAGAGGGAGAGAGGACAGGGTAACGAGGGAGAGAGGACAGGGTAACGAGTGAGAGAGGACAGAGTAAGAGGGAGTGAGGACAGGGTAACGAGGGAGAGAGGACAGGGTTAACGAGGGGAGAGAGGGCAGGGTAAAGAGGGAGAGAGGACAGGGTAAAGAGGGATGAGAGGACAGCTTAAAGAGGGAGAGAGGACAGGGTAACGAGCAATTCTTCCACTAAAGAACAAAAAGAGGACACATTTTAAAAGACATCACCATTGACAGGAAGCTTCACATGGAGGCTTAAAGGAGAGCGAGAGCAAGGGAGGCAGAGAGGTATGAAGTATGAGATGGAGAGAGAGAAAACAAGGGAGGCAGAGAGGTATGAAGTATGAGATGGAGAGAAGGAAAGTGCTATCTAAAATAGAAATATGGATGGGAGCTGAGTGGATGTGGATGGGAGCTGAGTGGATGAAGGTAAAAAGGAGCGGATAAGAGAGGAGAGAAAAGAGATAGAGAGGACAGGGAACGAGGGGGGGAGAGAGAGGACAGGGTACACGACAGGGAGAGAGGACACGTTAACGAGGGAGAGAGGACAGGGGTAACGAGGGAGAGAGGACAGGGTAACGAGGAGAGAGAGGGTAACGAGGGAGAGAGAGAGGACAGGGTAACGAGGGAGAGAGGACAGGGTAAAGAGGGGAGAGGACGGGTTAACGAGGGAGAGAGGACAGGGTAAAGAGGGAGAGAGNGAGAGAGGGCAGGTTAAAGAGGGAGAGAGGACAGGGTAAAGGAGGGAGAGAGGACAGATTAAGAGGCGAGAGAGGACAGGGTAACGAGGGAGAGAGACAGGGTAAAGAGTGAGAGAGGACAGAGTAAAGAGGGAGTGAGGACAGGGTAACGAGGGAGAGAGGACAGGGTAACGAGGGAGAGAGGGCAGGGTAAAGAGGGGAGAGAGGACAGGGTAAAGAGGGAGAGAGGACAGATTAAAGAGGGGAGAGAGGACAGGGTAACGAGGGAGAGAGGACAGGGTAAAGAGTGAGAGAGGGACAGAGTAAAGAGGGAGGGAGGACAGGGTAACAAGGGAGTGAGGACAGAGTAAAGAGCAAGTGTATTACATTGTAACATCTATTAGAGGCAGTGTATTACAGTGTAACATCTATGAGAGGCAGTGTATTACAGTGGTAACATCTATGAGAGGCAGTGTATTACAGTGGAACATCTATTAGAGGCAGTGTATTACAGTGGAACATCTATGAGAGGCAGTGTATTGCAGTGGAACATTTATTAGAGGCAGTGTATTACAGTGGAACATCTATTAGAGGCAGTGTATTACAGTGTAACATCTATGCCTTACTGTGGATGCTTCTGCTACTGCAGCTTGACAGGACTGGAGTAATGTGTTGTCAGGGTTATGGAACACACACACATGTGCATGCCTGCACACGAACACACACACCCACAGACAAGCGTAAGGTTCTCTCTCTCTCATAGCATTACATATCACTACATCATGTTCCATTGTTTTTTTTTGTGTTGGAATAAAACATCACACAGTATTCCAAATCAAATCAAGTTGTATTTGTGACATGCGCCGAATACAACAGGTATAGACTTCACAGTGAAATGCTTACTTACGAGCCCTTTCTCAACAATGCAGAGTTGAAAGTAAGAAAATAAGGTAATAAAAATAGAAAATAGCAGCAGTGTATGTGGAGTGTTGTATGTGTGTTGTCAATATGCATGTGTGTGGCCTCCCGAGTGGCGCGGGTGGTCTGAGGCACTGATTTGCAGTGCTAGCTGTGCCACTAGAGATTCTGGGTTCAAGTCCAGGCATCCGGCTGCAACAGGGAGACCCATGGGGCGGCGCACAATTGGCCCAGCGTCGTCCTGGTTAGGGGAGGGTTTGGCTGGCAGGGATGTCCTTGTCCCATCGCGCACTAGTGACTCCTGTGGCGGGCCAGGCGCAGTGCACGGTCGCCAGGTGTACGGAGTTTCCCCTGAAGCATTTGTGCGGCTGGCTTCGGGTTGAGTGGGCATTGTGTCATGAAGCTGTGCGGCTTGGTTGGGTTGTGTTTCGGAGGACGCACGGCTCTCGACCTTCGCCTCTCCCCAGTCCGTACAGAAGTTGCAGTAATGACACAAGTCTGTAACTACCAATTGGATATCACCAAAGTGGGGAGAAAAGGGGGGAAAAAATCCAATAATAATATGCGCCTGTGTTTGTGTCTGTTCCTGTGTGAACGTGTGTTTGTGTCTGTTCCTGTGTGAACGTGTGTTTGTGTCTGTTCCTGTGTGAACGTGTGTTTGTGTCTGTTCCTGTGTGAACGTGTGTTTGTGTCTGTTCCTGTGTGAACGTGTGTTTGTGTCTGTTCCTGTGTGAACGTGTGTTTGTGTCTGTTCCTGTGTGAACGTGTGTTTGTGTCTGTTCCTGTGTGAACGTGTGTTTGTGTCTGTTCCTGTGTGAACGTGTGTTTGTAGCACGGCCCGGGGGCCCGGAATGATTTAGCAGGGACACAAATGGAACAGCTCAGTCACACAGAGTCCCGGCAGGCCCCCCCCACATTCACCGCCTTGCCATCACTGACCTCAATCATCCTCTATATGAGTATGGTAATGAGTCTGTATATGAACCTATATGATATGGAATATGAACTTACATGATAGGTTGAGTCATTCACCAAAATGAACTGAGGTACAGTATCTCTACCTGAAAATACATAATCTAAGTGACTGATAGCTGGTATTCAGCAGTCATAAAAGTATTCCTTATTAACCTTGAAGAGCAGCAGATCTATACAGATGAGATGATGACTTGGAATGAAATAATAAAGTCATCAAATAATGTTTTCATCAAATAAAACAAATGTCATATACACAACTGAAATATTTTTTCAGAATCGAACTGAAACCGAACCTACCTGAAATACCACTAATCGCTCAGCACTACTATGTGAGCGGGAATATGAACTCTGATGAGCCAAGTCACTTTCTGGATCAAACATGGAGAGAAAAAAAACAAGAAATCCAGAAGAAACTTACTTTCCCAGAGAGAAGGGAAGGAAATAGAAACAACTGGTTGTGTTGCAGTGCAGACAGCAGGTAGACAACAACCACACAGCTTCTGCCAGCAGCCAATCACTGTTGTGGGGGTGTTAGTCTGTCTGTCTGCCTGTCTGTTTGTGTTTGGGCTGGAGAGAGTCGTTTTCTTGCATCGAACCAAACCACTACAAAACCAGTGTAGCCCACAGCCCTGCAGGCTGAAGTAAAACAACAACAAACAGCTGTTGGTGGTGTGTGTGTGTGTGTGTGTGTGTGTGTGTGTGTGTGTGTGTGTGTGTGTGTGTGTGTGTGTGTGTGTGTGTGTGTGTGTGTGTGTGTGTGTGTGTGTGTGTGTGTGTGTGTATGTGTGTGTGTGTGTGTGTATGTGTCTGTGTGTCTGTGTGTGTGTGTGTGTCTGTGTCTGTGTCTGTGTGTGTGTGTGTGTGTGTGTGTGTGTGTGTGTGTGTGTGTGTGTGTGTGTGTATGTATGTGTGTGTGTGTGTGTGTGTCTGTGTGTGTGTGTGTTAACGAGCGCAGGGAGTGTGTGTTTGTGTGTGAGGAAGTGAACGTGACAGATTTAACCGTCCACAGGGCAGCGACAGGCTGTTTCCCTTCTTATCCAGTCAGTGTTTCTGTTCAGCTCTGCCTGCATGGTTCTTTCGGTCTGCTTCTCTCTGGCTGCCTGTTTTTCTTAGTTACACACACATTGCAGAATAGACACTTCAAATGCACACAGCCCACCATGCGCACTGTGAGCGAGCAGGTCTGGCTGAACACTACATTTTATTAATGTCACAGTGATTTAGTGAGCACAATACTGTACAGTGGATAGCGCCATTGATTCACATTATTAGACATTTTATTGACTGCATAAAACTCTGGAATGGGCTGTCGCCTTTTTATTGGGGACCTACAAGGCAGGAATGGACACAAAACCATACCTTGTGAAAATCTTCAGACAATGCAATTTTCGGTTCTCCAGTTCGAATATTCACATCCAAGATCACACTGACACTAGTCATCTTCCTGGTTCCACCTCTCTTATTCTCCATCACTGACTGTTATTCTCTCTTATCTCTTTCTCTTACTCTCTTTATTTCTCTCTCTCATTCTCTCTCTTACACACACACTCCCCCACCCCTAACCATTGTGTCTTCTGACTTTCCTAGGCTGGAACAAAAGAGTGGACTATGAGCCAGGCACAGGCAGCAAGCAGTTGTTTCCCAAGATGCATCTGGAGACGTGTGGAGGGCCTCTCTCCTCAGTGAGGACCATGGTGGAGCTACAGACCAGCCATATTGGGAAGGGCTGCGACCGGGAGACCTACTCTGAAAAGTCTCTGCAGAAACTCTGTGGTACGTACCTCATGGGATACATATTTCTCAATAAGTGGTCATAGGTAAGTGAATGTATTTCACTTGATTTACAATTAGAGATTTGTTGCATAACAGAACAGAGCCACTCCAGAAATCAACAGACTGAAGCCCCCTAAATGACTAGTCCAATGCCCATCAATAGCCAACAACACTCTTAATAAGAACACCAGTTAAACTCCCTAGACCCTTATCTGAATGCATAACTCCCTCTCTCCCTCCCCCTCTCCCACCCAGTTCCCTCTATATGCATGGTTCACCGCTAAAGAGCCTTTTCAAAGCCTCCCATAGTCATTAACTGATACCAAATAGAATACATTGTAATTGCTTTTTTAAAGCACAATCAATTTGAGATAATGTACATAGACATCTGCAAACAGAATGTTGGGCTGTGCTTGGCAGCGGTGGCAGGGCTGCGGAGAGGGAGAACTGAGGGAGGGAAGCCTCCACGCATCTATTTACTCCCAGAATCTAATCACTGAATGTCAGAACCTCTACAAAGCCATGAATAGCAGGCGGGGAGAAACAGGACATTACAGACAGGCAGGGAAAAAAAACATTAATTAATGTGCTGATGTCCTGTTATTAGTGGAAAACTAACAGATGCATGTTTCAATTGTCTATCTGGATGAACAGATATACCAGAGCGATGGGTCATATTGCATCATGTGGTTTATTTGGAGCGTTGCTGGGTTTTGGAGGTACTACTGTCAGAATGTAATAGCTGTGTTATAAACAAATAAGGCATTACTTAGGCCCTACTCTGTTACAGTGGGAGTGAGGGCACACAAGTCAATGTTACTCGGGGTATGTTAGCGTTGCAGAGGAGCACTGTGACCAGGCCAGAGTTATGTTTTTCAAGAAGATATGGAGTGGGCGTTGAAAACACAGACAGCGAGAGAGAGAGAGAGACCGAGAGAGAGAGAAAGTGAGAGAGAGGATTCATTGATTTAATGTTCTGACGGATCGGTTTGTTTTCCTGTGAAAGGATCACATAACAACAGTCTCTTCTCCGCTGTAACAGCCTGTCTGATTGGCTGTGTGGGGAATTATCACTCGTTATTAACACTGAAAACAACATGAATTCCAGCCATCACTTCTTTCTTTCCATTACCGTGGTGTTCTGTTTGTTTCTTAGTGTCCATGGAGGTAGATTAAGCAGTATGTACTCTATGCATGGAGGTAGATTAAGCAGTATGTACTCTATGCATGGAGGTAGATAAATAAAGTAGTATGTACTCTATGCATGGAGGTAGATTAAGCAGTATGTACTCTATGCATGGAGGTAGATAAATAAAGTAGTATGTACTCTATGCATGGAGGTAGATAAATAAAGTAGTATGTACTCTATGCATGGAGGTAGATAAATAAAGCAGTATGTACTCTATGCATGGAGGTAGATTAAGCAGTATGTACTCTATGCATGGAGGTAGATTAAGCAGTATGTACTCTATGCATGGAGGTAGATAAATAAAGCAGTATGTACTCTATGCATGGAGGTAGATTAAGCAGTATGTACTCTATGCATGGAGGTAGATAAATAAAGCAGTATGTACTCTATGCATGGAGGTAGATAAATAAAGTAGTAGGTACTCTGTGCATGGAGGTAGATAAATAAAGTAGTATGTACTCTGTGCATGGAGGTAGATAAATAAAGCAGTATGTACTCTGTGCATGGAGGTAGATAAATAAAGCAGTATGTACTCTGTGCATGGAGGTAGATTAAGCAGTATGTACTCTATGCATGGAGGTAGATTAAGCAGTATGTACTTTATGCATGGCCATGGCTTCTGATGACACTCATCCACTCCTACCTTTGAAAGTTTCATTTGTCACAAATCAATAGTCACATCCACTATCAATCTCTGAACATTTTTTACACATTAAGCCTGGGCCTCTGGCTTATTCATAAGTGATCATAGCCAAGGTCAGTCTGAACCATCTGTAAATCTGTGTTGATTGGTATTTACAGTCCTGTGTTGTTGTGCTTCCTTATCTGTTCCCACGGCAACAATTACCCAGGGGCCTCGTCGGGCAGCACAGACCTTCTCCCTGCTCCCAGCGTCTCCACCAATTGGACTGCGTCCCTTGTGACAGACAGTGGGCGGGAC
Source organism: Oncorhynchus kisutch (assembly GCF_002021735.2). Taxonomy (NCBI): domain Eukaryota; kingdom Metazoa; phylum Chordata; class Actinopteri; order Salmoniformes; family Salmonidae; genus Oncorhynchus; species Oncorhynchus kisutch. The sequence goes on along the minus strand of NC_034188.2, from coordinate 74,922,555 downwards.
AGCGACCTCATCTTCCGGTTTGACGGACGGCAAGCAGCAAAGATTCCTGACCAGATGGTACCACAGAACCTGACGGATCAGTTCACAATCGCCACGTGGATGAAGCATGGACCCACTCCTGGACTGAGGGCGGAGAAAGAGACCCTGCTCTGCAACTCTGATAAGACAGGTGAGAAGAAGGGGGGGGGAAGGTAGGAGGGAAGAGAGTGGTGTGGCTGGGAGAGAAGTAAAGTGGGAAGGGCTGTGTGGGGAGGGGCAGGAACATTGAGTGGGTGTGGTCTACTGACAAGAATGGGTTTATCTTCACTTAAGAGAAGGGGTCTTAATTCAAAGGTTGTGGTAATTTTAGGGAAGGTGTGTTACATTTACGCCCTCTTCTCTTTCTTCATCCCCTCTCCAGAGATGAACAGACACCACTACTCCCTTTACGTCCATAACTGTCGTCTGGTCTTCCTGCTCCGGAGAGACTTCACCCAGGTGGACACCTTCAGACCTGCAGAGTTCCACTGGAAACTGGAGCAGGTAGGCTACACAGTAGGCTTTGTGTACGTCAGCGATATTAATTTGTAATGTACTGTACCACTAAAGAGGGACAACTTGTCCTTACGAGTGTGCTGTCTATGAAACATGATGTGATGTTCAGATGGCCTGGACCAACAACTCCCTCTAGAGGCTCTTGATCAACACCTAAAGTCCTTCATCCCAGAACCTCTCTAAAAGCCTCGATGCACAGAGCAGTTGAGACTGTTTTCGACCTAGACATATGAAGACCATCTCTATTGAAAATATGTCCTTCACCGGTGTGTGTGTGTGTGTGTGTGTGTGTGTGTGTGTGTGTGTGTGTGTGTGTGTGTGTGTGTGTGTGTGTGTGTGTGTGTGTGTGTGTGTGTGTGTGTGTGTGTGTGTGTGTGTGTGTGTTTCCTCTGGGGATGAAGGTGGGCTGGCGGTGAGGATACAGTGACTTGCGAAATGATTCACCACCTTGGAATGTTTCCTATTTTGTTGCCTTACAACCTGGAATAAACATTTATTTTGGGGGGGCTTGTATCATTTCATTTACACAACATGCATAACACTTTGAAGATACAAAATATTTTTTCTTGTGAAACAAACAAGAAATAAGACACAAAAAAACAGAAAACTTGAGCGTACATAACTATTCACCCCACCAAAGTCAATACTTTGTAGAGACACCTTTTGCAGCAATTACAGCTGCTAGTCTCTTGGGGTACGTCTCTATAAGCTTGGCACATCTAGCCACTGGAATTGTTGCCCATTCTTCAAGGCAAAACTGCTCCAGCTCCTTCAAGTTGGATGGGTTCAGCTGGTATACAGCAAACTTTAAGTCATACCACAGATTCTCAATTGGATTGAAGTCTGAGTTTTGACTAGGCCATTCCAAGACATTTAAAGGTTTCCCCTTAAACAGTGTTGCTTTAGCAGCATGCTTAGGGTCATTGTCCTGCTGGAAGGTGAACCTCTGTCCCAGTCTCAAATCTCTCGAACACTGAAACAGGTTTCCTTCAAGAATTTCCCTGTATTTAGCGCCATCCATCATTCCTATAATTCTGACCAGTTTCCCAGTCCCTGCCGATGAAAAACATCCCCAAAGCATCATGCTGCCACCACCATGCTTCACTGTGGGGATCAAGTCAAATCAAATCAAAGTTTATTTGTCATGTGCGCCGAATACAAACCTTACAATGAAATGCTTACTTAGAGGCTTCAACCAACAGTGCAATTTGTAAAATATATAAATAAAAAGTGTTAAGGGAACAATAGGTAAGTAAAGAAATAAAAACAACAGTAAAAGGACAGTTAAAAATAACAGTAGCGGGGCTATATACAGTAGAGAGGCTATATACAGTAGAGAGGCTATATACAGTAGAGAGGCTATATACAGTAGAGAGGCTATATACAGTAGTGAGGCTATATACAGTAGAGAGGCTATATACAGTAGAGAGGCTATATACAGTAGAGAGGCTATATACAGTAGAGAGGCTATATACAGTAGTGAGGCTATATACAGTAGTGAGGCTCTATACAGTAGAGAGACTATATACAGTAGAGATGCTATATACAGTAGAGAGGCTATATATAGTAGAGAGGCTATATACAGTAGCGAGGCTATAACAGCAGCGAGGCTATATACAGTAGAGAGGCTATATACAGTAGAGAGGCTATAACCGTGCGAGGCTATAACAGTAGCGAGGCTATATACAGTAGCGAGGCTATAACAGTAGCGAGGCTATAAAAGTAGCGAGGCTATAAAAGTAGCGAGGCTATAACAGTAGCGAGGCTATATACAGTAGCGAGGCCATAAAAGTAGCGAGGCTATATAGAGTAGCGAGGCTATATACAGTAGCGAGGTTATATACAGTAGTGAGGCTATATACAGTAGTGAGGCTATATACAGCAGAGAGGCTATATACAGTAGCGAGGCTATAAAAGTAGCGAGGCTATATACAGTAGCGAGGCTATATACAGTAGTGAGGCTATAACAGTAGCGAGGCTATATACAGTAGCGAGGCTATAACAGTAGCGAGGCTATATACAGTAACAAGGCTATAAAAGTAGCAAGGCTATAAAAGTAGCGAGGCTATATACAGTAGCGAGGCTATAACAGTAGCGAGGCTATATACAGTAGTGAGGCTATAAAAGTAGCGAGGCTATATACAGTAGCGAAGCTATAACAGTAGCGAGGCTATAACAGTAGCGAGACTATAACAGTAGCGAGGCTATATACAGTAGCGAGGCTATATACAGTAGCGAGGCTATAACAGTAGCGAGGCTATAACAGTAGCGAGACTATAACAGTAGCGAGGCTATATACAGTAGCGAGGCTATATACAGTAGCGAGGCTATAACAGTAGCGAGGCTATATACAGTAGCGAGGCTATAACAGTAGCGAGGCTATATACAGTAGCGAGGCTATAAAAGTAGCGAGGCTATAAAAGTAGCGAGGCTATAACAGTAGCGAGGCTATATACAGTAGCGAGGCCATAAAAGTAGCGAGGCTATATAGAGTAGCGAGTCTATATACAGTAGCGAGGCTATAAAAGTAGCAAGGCTATATACAGTAGCGAGGCTATAACAGTAGCGAGGCTATATACAGTAGAGAGGCTATATACAGTAGAGACGCTATATACAGTAGCGAGGCTATAAAAGTAGCGAGGCTATATACAGTAGCGAGGCTATAACAGTAGCGAGGCTATATACAGTAGCGAGGCTATATACAGTAGTGAGGCTATATACAGTGGCGAGGCTATATACAGTAGCGGGGCTATATACAGTAGAGAGGCTATATACAGTAGCGAGGCTATATACAGTAGAGAGGCTATATACAGTAGAGACGCTATATACAGTAGCGAGGCTATATACAGTAGCGAGGCTATATACAGTAGCGAGGCTATAACAGTAGCGAGGCTATATACAGTAGCGAGGCTATAACAGTAGCGAGGCTATATACAGTAACAAGGCTATAAAAGTAGCGAGGCTATAAAAGTAGCGAGGCTATATACAGTAGCGAGGCTATAACAGTAGCGAGGCTATATACAGTAGTGAGGCTATAAAAGTAGCGAGGCTATATACAGTAGCGAGGCTATAACAGTAGCGAGGCTATAACAGTAGCGAGACTATAACAGTAGCGAGGCTATATACAGTAGCGAGGCTATATACAGTAGCGAGGCTATAACAGTAGCGAGGCTATATACAGTAGCGAGGCTATAACAGTAGCGAGGCTATATACAGTAGCGAGGCTATAAAAGTAGCGAGGCTATATACAGTAGCGAGGCTATAACAGCAGCGAGGCTATATACAGTAGCGAGGCTATAACCGTGCGAGGCTATAACAGTAGCGAGGCTATATACAGTAGCGAGGCTATAACAGTAGCGAGGCTATATACAGTAGCGAGGCTATAAAAGTAGCGAGGCTATAAAAGTAGCGAGGCTATAAAAGTAGCGAGGCTATAACAGTAGCGAGGCTATATACAGTAGCGAGGCTATAACAGTAGCGAGGCTATATACAGTAGCGAGGCTATAAAAGTAGCGAGGCTATATACAGTAGAGAGGCTATATACAGTAGAGAGGCTATATACAGTAGCGAGGCTATAAAAGTAGCGAGGCTATAAAAGTAGCGAGGCTATAAAAGTAGCGAGGCTATAACAGTAGCGAGGCTATATACAGTAGCGAGGCTATAACAGTAGCGAGGCTATATACAGTAGCGAGGCTATATACAGTAGCGAGGCTATAACAGTAACAAGGCTATATACAGTAGCGAGGCTATATAAAGGCACCGGTTAGTTGGGCTGATTGAGGTGGTATGTACACGTAGATATGGTTAAAGTGACTATGCATATACAGTATGATAAACTGAGATGTGCCAATGTGCTGGGGCACTGGTTGGTCGGGCTAATTGAGATAGTATGTACATGAATGTATTGTTAAAGTGACTATGCATATATCATAAACAGAGAATAGCAGTAGTGTAAAAGAGGGGTTGGGGGGTGGTGGGTGGTGGGACTCAATGCAGATAGCCCGGTTAGCCAATGTGCTGGGGCACTGGTTGGTCGGGCTAATTGAGATAGTATGTACATGAATGTATTGTTAAAGTGACTATGCATATATCATAAACAGAGAATAGCAGTAGTGTAAAAGAGGGGTTGGGGGGTGATGGGTGGTGGGACTCAATGCAGATAGCCCGGTTAGGCAATGTGCTGGGGCACTGGTTGGTCAGGCTAATTGAGATAGTATTTACATGAATGTATTGTTAAAGTGACTATGCATATATAATATACAGAGAGTAGCAGCAGCGTAAGAGGGGGGTTGGGGGGGAAAACAATGCAAATAGTCCGGATAGCCATTTGATTATTTGTTCAGGAGTCTTATGGCTTGGGGATAAAAACTGTTGAGAAGCCTTTTGGTCCTAAATTTGGCACACCGGTACCACTTGCCATGCGGTAGTAGAGCGAATAGTCTATGACTGGGGTGACTGGGGTCTTTGACAATTTTTAGGGCCTTCTTCTGACACCGCCTGGTGTAAAGGTCCTGGATGGCAGGCAGCTTAGCCCCAGTGGTGTACTGGGCCGTACGCACTACCCTCTGTAGTGCCTTGCGGTCGGAGGCCGAGCAGAAGCCGTACGAGACAGTGATGCAACCAGTCAAGATGCTCTCGATGTTGCAGCTGTAGAACCTTTTGAGGATCTGTGGACCCATACCAAATCTTTTTAGTTTCCTGAGGGGGATTAGGCTTTGTCATGCCCTCTTCATGACTGTCTTGGTGTGTTTGGACCATTCTAGTTTGTTGTTGAGGTGGACACCAAGAAACTTGAAGCTCTCAACCTGCTCCACTACAGCCCCATCGATGAGAATGAGGGCATGCTCGGTCCTCCTTTTCCTGTATTTCACAATCATCTCTTTCATATTGGTTACGTTGAGGGATAGGTTGTTATTCTGGCACCACCCGGCCAGGTTTTTGACCTCCTCCCTGTAGGCTGTCTCGTTTTTGTCTTTGATCAGGCCTACCACTGTTGTTTCGTCTGCAAACTTAATGATGGTGTTGGAGTCGTGCCTGGCCATGCAGTCGTGGATGAACAGTGAGTATAGGAGGGGACTGAGCATGCACCCATGAGGGGCTCCAGTGTTGAGGATCAGAGTGACAGATGTGTTGCTACCTACCCTCACTTGGGCACAAGGACTATGGTGGTCTGCTTGAAACATGTTGGTATTACAGACACCTGCCAGTTGTTCAGCCCATGCCCAGAGCACACGTCCTGGTAATCCATCTGGCCCCGCAGCCTTATGAATGTTGACCTGTTTAAAGGTCTTACTCACGTCGGCTACGGAGGATGGTGTTCTCGGGGTGATGAGAGGTGTTGGGTTTGCGCCAGACATAGCATTTTATTTGATGCCCAAAAAGCTTCATTTTAGTCTCATCTGACCAGAGTGCCTTCTTACATATGTTTGGGGAGTCTCCCACATGCCTTTTGGCGAACACCAAATGGGTTTGCTTATTTTTTTCTTTAAGCAATGGCTTTTTCCTGGCCACTCTCTTATAAAGCCCAGCTCTGTGGAGTGTACGGCTTGAAGTGGTCCTATGGACATATACTCCAATCTCCGCTGTGGAGCTTTGCAGCTCCTTCAGGGTTATCTTTGGTCTCTGTTGCCTCTCTGATTAATGCCCTCCTTGCCTGGTCTGTGAGTTTTGGTGGGCAGCCCTCTCTTGGCAGGTTTGTTGTGGTGCCGTATTCTTTCCATTTTTTATAATGGATTTAATGGTGCTCCGTGGGATGTTCAAAGTTTTGGATATTTTTTTATAACCCAACCCTGATCTGTACTTCTCCACAACTTTGTCCCTGATCTGTTTTGAGAGCTCCTTGGTTTTCATGGTGCCGCTTGCTTGGTGGTGCCCCTTGCTTAGTGGTGTTGGAGACTCTGGGGCCTTTCAGAACAGGTGTATATATACTGAGATCATGTGACAGATCATGTAACACTTAGATTGCACACAGGAGGACATTATTTAACTAATTATGTGAGTTCTGAAGGTAATTGGTTGCAGCAGATCTTATGTAGGGGCTTCATAGTAAAGGGGGTGAATACATATGAACACACCACTTTTCAGGTTGTAAATCTTTTGAAACAAGTATTTTTTTAAATTTCACTGCACCAATTTGGACTATTTTGTGTATCTCCATTACATGATATCCAAATAAAAATCGATTTAAATTACAGGTTGTAATGCAACAAAATAAGAAAAACACAAGGGGGATGAATACTTTTGCAAAGCACTGTGTGTTTGTCTGTAGCTATATTGACTCTTGGCCAAACCTAGCGGGCTGACATATGTGTTTATGTACAGTGTGTGGGTGGGTGACAGCAGCAGCTCCCTCTCGCCTGAGGATGTGTCTGTCTCAAGGTTGGCCTGGTCACGCTTATTGTCAGTCTCCAGACCCTGAACGCAGCTCTCTGATTGGACAAAAGAGATGAGCAGCTGAAGCCGGGCAGTGAGAGGCAGAGTACTGGGGCTGCTGGGTAATTTGAGGACAGATCGCTGGCTGTGATTTGAGGAAGGACTGGGGGTCAGAGCGTGACCTTGTGACCGGGGTTGACCATTTGTGAGTCACCATCCGGAGAAGTTCTGTAACATTTCAGAACAAGCACATTTAGACAAGACATGGCAGCCTGTCTCTCCACAGTCCTTGCTTTCCCCTCATCTCTCTCTCTCTCTCCTTAGTCATCTGATTGGGCTTGTCGTTGTCAATTTGCAGTCTACCAATTTGTTTTTATTATGGTCCGTCTTCCTAACTAGGTGCTCAAGATAAGATTTTCCTGCAGATGAATCTAGTTGATGATCCCTGGTGATAGAGGTAGTCTCTTACACCTCAGGGGAGAACCTTTCACAGATGCACAATTGAGAGCATCCTGTCGGGCTGTATCACCGCCTGGTACGGCAACTGCACTGCCCACAACCACAGGGCTCTCCAGAGGGTGGTGCGGTCTGCCCAACGCATCAACAGGGGCACACTGCCTGCCCTTCCAGGACACCTATAGCATCCGATGTCACAGGAAGGCCAAAATTATCAAGAACATCAACCACCCGAGCCACTGCCTGTTCACCCCACTACCATCCAGAAGGCGAGGTCAGTACAGGTGCATCAAAGCTGGGACCGAGATAATGAAAGACAGTTTCTAACTCACTGTTAAATAGCCATCACTAAGCAGCTACCAACTGGTTACTCAACCCTGCACCTTAGAGGCTGCTGCCCTATATACATAGAAATGGAATCACTAGTCACTTTAATATATACTGTATTCTGTTCTACTGTATTTAGTCAATGCCACTGACATTGCTCGTCATAATTTTTTATATATTTCTTAACTCCATTCTTTTACTTTAGAATTGTGTGTATTGTTGTGAATTGTTAGATATTACTGCAATGTTGGAGCGAGGAACACAAGCATTTCGCTACACCCACAATAACATCTGCTCAACACATGTATGTGACCAATAAACACCTAATGGTGCTACGATGCTCTGAGATACGTACTTTTGTTTTACCTACATCATTTTTACCACAAGGACAAGTTATAAGATAAATAACTGCCTTAGTGGAGCACGTGTAATAACACCTCTAATTGGGATCGATTTCCCTGTTTGTAGGTGTTTGAAGGATCTACATGTATAAGTGCCATTGCATTGAGCACAGCCATTACATTTGTAATTTCCATCCAGTAGGGGTGCAAATAGACTTAGTTCAGGAATATCTTGGGGTGGTAAATCAGAGTGTACCAATTGGTCTCTGAGATTTCTGCCCCGCGAGAATACGAACAAGGGAAGGTCCGAAAACACATTACCGAGAAGATCATCGGATTTTAGGATGTGCCAATGTTTGTGAACAATTCCCTTAATTTGTTCAAAGCACTTTGAATAGCGGGTAGTTAGAACACAAGAATGCGTCTTTTTGCGAGACTGACCTTGAAAAATGTCAAGTCTCGTTTTTTTTTTCTTTTCTCAATGGCAATATTAATCTGATCATTCTTGTAGCCCCTCTCCTTGAACTTTCCTTGCGTCTCAGCCATATTTCTGTCGAAATCTGATTGTTTTTTGCAAATTATTTGATTCGACATTCTTGTGATTATTGTGACTTTGCCATTGTAATTGTTTGTAAGCTTGTGTAGTCAAATGAATCTATGATCGTATGCTATCCTCTTGTTGTTTGTATGCTGTTCTTTGTATAACATTTTAATATTTGATAATTAACCAATGATATTAGGCCACTCTTGGCCATGATTACAGACACCTGTGTCTTTTGATACTACATAAACGAGTCATCCCGCAGTGTTTGTGATTATACCCTGATGAAGACAGCTTTGCTGTCGAAACGTTGGTAATTACATTTTTGCATCTGAGCTCCTAGAGTGTGCGGCTCTCTTTTATTTTCAAACAATACATTATTTACCATTCATTTGTATTGGGCACAAAATAATCTGAAACACAACCAAAACACACACCAAATGCATCCAACAAATGTGTAGAGTCACAAGCTTGATATAGTCATTTTGTGCTATGAATATGGGACTAAATACTTGACTTTTTATTGCTTTAATACACATAGAAGTGAATTTGTCCCAATACTTTTGCTCCCCTTGAATAGGGTGACTATGTAGAAAAAACTGCTGTCATTTCTAAACGGTTCACCCGATATGGATGAAAATAGCCTCAAATGAAATCTGACAGTCTACACTTTAACTTCATAGTAATTGTTTGATTTCAAATCCAAACTTTTAGAGTATAGAGCCAAATGTGAATAACGTGAAAATGGCCTTTTCTATGTTTTGTAGTAAAAAATATACAGAAAGATAAGTGTTTCCAATGACATTATCGGTGTGCATCGTGTGATTTTCACCAATTGTGAGTAGGCATTGCCTACCAATTGCCTACTAATT